>NW_006800006.1:163014-173352 GCF_000485575.1 Poecilia formosa | reverse complement strand
ACACACACACACACACACACACACACACACACCTAGGGAGAATTTAGAGCGGTCAATTAACCTGACAGTCATGTTTTTGGACTGTGGGAGGAAGCTGGAGTACCTGGAGAGAACCCACCATGCACAGGGAGAACATGCAAACTCCATGCAGAAAGACCCCGGGCCGTGCTAGCAGCGCAAGCAGAGCTTTTGAGCATAGATTAAAAAGAACAAAAATAAGCTAGTGATCTCCATGAAAAGGAGTGAGGACCCGGCATATCATAAGGTTGTATGGAGGTTGTGCAGCAGCTTGCTTGACGCTCGACTGAGGAGCAGGTGTATAGGACGCTGATCTTTATGAAGGGAGCGAACTCTGATGATTGGAGGAGATGGCTGGGTAGGAGGAGCCTGATGAGGTGATTAGCTGAGCAGGTGAGATGAAGACTCTTCTTTATTGAATTTACACTGGGCTTCATATAAGGAACATAATAAAACTAAAGGACTGAACTAAGGTCAAACAGACAAAGCTGATCTAGTCAAAGAAAGAGACTAATGAACACAGAATAATATTAAAGCTAGAATCAAGTCCCAAAACAAATCAAGACAACCCAGGCCCTGAAAATATTCTTGATTTCTTGTGGAATTAATAAAGTTCTTATCTTTCTTTATATGCATCAATGTCAGCTACTGGATGAGCCCAAATTTCGCTACATCACAAAGATCAAGACCATTGGGAGCACATACATGGCAGCATCAGGTGTCACCTCTGATGTCAATGATGGTTACATGTACATGAAGGTAAACAGATTACCTAATTTCTCTTAAGTAATGTTTGGGTCACTGGTGAATGGAAACGGTGTCTTTGTTAACATTAACATTGTTAACAATGTTAACAATATTAGCATTGTTAACAATGTTAGCATTGTTAACATTGCCCCCTTGTAGCTTAAATCTGTTTTTTTTTTTTAGTTTGGTAATGGTAATGCTTCATTTAGTTTAATTTGTAACAGGGTCAAACACCCCTCCTCAATAAAAGAATATATATATTTATATAGTTATTATGAATGTCATCATCATAATTCATTGTTATCTGTTTTTCACAAACGTTAATCATCCTTATGCTACAGCATTGTATTCCTGTCATACAGAAGGAAGAGCAGTCTGACAGAGAGCGCTGGCAGCACCTGGCAGACTTGGCAGACTTTGCTCTGGCCATGAAGGTGACACTAATGAACATCAACTACCAGTCATTCAACAACTTCATGCTACGCATTGGTACGACCTTTTCCTTTACCTAGGCATTATTGGAGCATGAGTTGTAGAGTATAAGCCAAAGGTTTGCAAACAAGGTCTGATTTGTTTGCAAATCTGAAATAGCATAGTTTCATTCAGAGTTCCGTGATGTATAGAAATGCATGTCATAATCAGAATTGGAATCAGAATTCCTTTTAACGTCATTGTGCACAAATAAAGCACAACACAATTTTAAAATAGCAACTCTCAAAGGCAAGTCCGATTTTGAATAAAATAATAAATATATCTTAATTCATTATTATTATTATTATGTATTTTTCCCTGTATGTAAGACCCCATTGAGATCTATATCTCATTTTCAAGAGGGACCTGGGCCGAAATCTGCAACACAACAACAACCTGGTTACACAGAAGTAAAACTAATTAATATAAATATAACAAATAGAGTATAAACTCAGAACAACTGGGATGTTAAAAATAAATTAATTAATACATAGTTAAGTAAATAAATACTTAACATTAGTGTGTACAATGACACAAAGAACTAGTGGGACGCATTTAATAGGCTGTTGTGTTTTGTGTGCCCTGTAAGTCCTTAACATTTTTCAAGATAGGGATCAGAGTAACATTCATTTCTTCATGAGTCCATGGCTCTCAAAGCACAGTTTTCACACCTTAAAGGTCAAACTAAAAGTTTTCCTCTATAATTTTCTACTTTTTTGGAAAATGAAATTAACACAACAGAATAGAAAACTTTAACAGAATCAAAAGTAGAAACAAGTAAATCAAATGTAACCAAAAAAATTTCAGTAAAACATAACTAATACAAAAAAGAACGTTAAGAATAAATAACACAATTAAAACTTACATTTTTTTTAACAAAATGTATAGTAAGTAGTTCCAATCATATTATTTTATAATTATTCACACTCCACCAGGAATAGTCAGCAGATCAATTCACTGACTAACACTTTGACGCAACAGAAACAGAGAACTTTGCTGAAAGAAAAAGATTTTTCAGCCCCAAGGAAATGTTCAATGTTTTATTTATAAGGGTGATCCTTTAATTAAAAATTCTGATATCAATATTTCCTCATTTTCTTTGTGAAATTCACAAGTGGAACTTCATTCTGCTCATAAAATAGTAACAAAATTTGAAAGTAAAGTTTTATGAGTACACCCTTACAGTTTTGTAGACATGTTATTACATCTTTTCGTCAGACAACATTGAAGATTTGTAATTTTTATACAGTATAAAGTTAAAGGAAGTGTAGTCCTCCTCCACTTCCTTTAATTACAAGACAAATATGACCAATTCATTAGTTTATAATACAGCTAAACATTCAATTTACTTCCACACCACTCCTGAGAACTCAATTAGTATTAAACCTTACATACTCTATGATCTTTCATTTAACATAAAAACCCTCTCCTACAGGCCTGAATAAAGGAGGAGTGCTAGCTGGAGTGATTGGTGCCCGGAAACCCCACTATGACATCTGGGGAAACACTGTGAATGTGGCCAGTCGTATGGAGTCCACAGGAGTGATGGGAAATATCCAGGTACAGCTCTCAGCGCTCCAAAAAACAACTTGGTTACTAGGTTTATTCCATTTTTGGTTATTCTTAAGTGTTGGAAAGGTACTTGGTACAAATCATACCTGTAATATGTTTGTGCAAAGTTCATGACTGAGGAAAGTAATTACTTCATAGACAACACTGATGTTTTAGTTTAAAAAACAAGTATTCCTGGATTTATTTGAGAACTAAATAAGAAGTTTTCTTTTAACTGAGCAATTAATCAAGATTACATTCATAATATGAAATGTAAAACACCTAAATATCAATTCACAAAATGTGAATTAAAACAACAGGAGAAAGTCAGCACAAAACAAAACAGGTATTATGCTTTATTTTCATGGTTTCTAAATCGAAATTACATGTTCTCACATCTCATACATCACATGTCCACCTTTAACATCAGCACAAGTGTCATATAGATATATTTATATGTATACCTAGTAGAGGTTTCTGAAATGGGCAACATGGAGCGGCCCAGAGCGGCTTCTTGTCTAGGGCGGCATGAGGTTTGTTATTTGCATTTTGCTTTTCAAGATGACAAATTTGGTCTTGAACACACACACACACACAAAAAAAGTTTTTTTTAAGATTTTAATACTTATCAAACTAAACTACAACATGGGAAAGTGAAACTACAGGGGCAATGGCAATCATCTTGTGATGCAGCTTGGACCGTGTTAAATAGCCATTTGGCCTCCTGCAGTCTTAAAACACAAACCAAATAACTCTTAGTCTGGCCCAACATCATCATAATCAAGTAACTGTATCTCACAGAAATAGGTCAGGAAAGTTTTAATGTTAATGCACAATGTCATGCACTTTTCATCTTATCTGACAAGCTGAAATATAACCAATATTGCTGCAAATTTTGCACAACAAATGTTAAAAATAACTACATACCTTGTGGAAAAACAATAAGCTGAAGAAGCTGACTAGTAACCAATGTTTACGGTTTTAAAAAGTTTTACGCCCCCAAGGTCTAGGGCTCCAGGGGCGGTAACATAAAATGTGTCCAGAGAAACAAGTGGAATGTAAAATGATTTATTACAAAAGTAAGTTTTTCAAAACAATACAATTTAACCCAATTGATGTAAAACAAAAGGGGTTAACAAATTCAGGATTATCAAATGCAAATTAAAGTTACAAAATGTCCACACAAATGAATTCAAAGTAACCTCAAAATAACCCAAAAGGGAGAAAAAAAGAACACACAAAGGGTATGCTAAGGGCCAAGCCTCCCAAACACGAGCTTCTAGCTTGTGAAGTTAAACTAGAGCAAAGTCAAAATCGCTCAACTGAACAAGCAGAAACAAACAAGACCAAATTATTCAAAAACTGGCCAAACCAGTTGCAAACATCAAACAAGGGGGACAGCTTCACAAAACCTCTTAAAACTAGCTGCCCCACTGGAGGAATGGACTCAGGAGCCTTTTATACAGTAGAGGTGGGCCTCATCAACATCTGATTGGCTTGTCAATCCTCTGTTGGTCCAATGGTGTAGCTGTTCTCCTGCGGCCTTCAGGCAGCCACTCAGGAAGATGTGCTCTCACAGCTGAACCTGCATAACAAAAAGGGAGCCTGCACAGCCTCAAGAGGCCAGGGGTCGTAACACTGTGTTAAGTCTAAAAACACACATCCCAGTTAATCATTTACACTTTTTCTCTCTCAGACTTGGGAGTCTTGATTCAATGTTACTGACTGACTTAATAAACTGAACTTGGAAACTGTTTTGAGACTATTGAACAACAAAACAGCTGTTTTGATAAGCAGGTCATACAATGCTGGAGCCAGTGGTTTATGCAGATAAATTTGTTAATATTGTTAGATTTGCAATAGCATTTGAAAATGTATGATCCCTGAGTTTTGAGGGGCGGTGACACGGGGAAAAAGACAGGACAATTTCAAGGGCCCCTGACCGACAGGGGGCCTTCCACAATTTTTTTTTGTTTTGCATTTTTGTTTTTGTTCATAGAAATATAAAAAAATGGGGCCCTGTCAATTACAAAATAAATTAGATTGTGTTTTCTAAAATTGCTATAGCAGTAAAAATTAAATGTTAGGGTAAGGGTTAACCCTAACCCCCAGACCAAAAAGCACACATTTTGCCCTGGACCCCCCCAGATCTGCATGAAATGGTTCGTTCCAACTCGCGCTTGACGGTGATTGTGTTCAGCAGCAGTAAGCATAAGACAAGAACAACTGTGGAGGTTACTATGCTACTAAAAAAATGATAGTCAAGTTTTCCAAAAAAATAGAGAGAGTGAGAGAGAAAAAGGCAAGAGTGTCAATTTGTAACCCAATTCTCCGAGAGAGGTGGGTAGACTGTGTGAGATTATCAATCATTTAGCATAGTTGGCTTAGGTACAGACTACTGTTTTCCTCCATGTCGCAGGCATTTAATGAAATAAGTAAAGAAATTACCAATATATTCATATATTTAACTTGTCCCTTGTACCTTTTACCACTTAACAACAGATGAGTCAGTCAGCAGGAGCTCTAGCCCACGTCCCTCCTGACCTGTTATCTCCTGAGTGAAATTAAAGCTGCAGTATGTAACCTTTATAAAAAATATATATTTTTACATATTTGTTAAAACTGTCATTGTGTTACGAAAGTATGGCATGAGAGATAATCTGTGAAAAATCTATTTCCTCTGCCTTCTCCCAGTGTTCTCTAGAAACAACCAGTCAGTGGCAGGAGAGTTTAAGCGCTGTTAATCACAATTTCACGTTGCTGCTCATCCTTGCTCTATGCTATGCTGCAGCTAGCAAAACCTGTTGTGAATACTCATTCTAGTTAGCAAAGCTACCAATGATGGCAGATGAACAATTTTCTTGTAATGATAAGTTGTTTCTCCACCATTAGCACATCTAGCAGTGAATGAAGTTGACTGACGACACTAAGACCCTCCTCCTGGTTCTGATTGGTTGTTTGTGGCAGGAACATTGCATTACTTTAGCTAGCAACAGTAGCTCAGGAAGGAGGTGGAGGAGATTGATATTTTCACAGATTATCTGTCTCATAGCAAACTATCACGACATGGTGACAGCTTTAACAAATATGGAGAAAACATATTTCTTATTAAAGTTATATACTGCAGCATGAATAAAATGCAACTACATAGCATTTTTGAGAAGTCTGGATTGCTTCATCTATATTTTGCATGCTGCCTATGACTTGTTCCTGGGTAGGCCTTTCAGTAAGCTAAAACTAATAGAAAAAAATGTAAGCAACCTACTTGCATACTGTATGTGGACTGTTGCATGTAAAACAGTCCACAGTCCAGTAAATATTGTGCTAGTTGTCAGTATTGGACCAAAGAAAGCAAGGCAGTTGCAAGTCTTTAAAACTGCAACACTTTTGGTGGGTTAGATAGACTCAAAAAAATTGTAACAGCAGCTGCGCGGGGAGGGCCCAATCTAATTTTTTGTCATGGGGCCCAAGATTCCTGGCGGCACCCCTGTTAGTTGGCAATTGGTTTATGAGGCAAAAAGAATCTGTTTTATTTAGTTTAGCACTCTGGTCAATCACATTTTGTTTTTAAAATGATATATAAGCAAGCATGGAATATTATGAAATGATAAAGTACAAAATGTAATAAAGTAAAAGTCCAATATACAGAAAAGTAAACATGAAACGTAAAGGTGTGAACAAAATGCAGAAAAGATGGGGGATATCTAACAGTTGTGAGCTACACTGATTTCACCAGCATGTGGTGAAAGTATTAAGCAAAAATACATTAAATTAAATCTCTGAAGCAATATATAACAGAGTAAATTCCAAATCCACAAACAGTCTGATAAAAGAAAAAAATCATAAAATTAAGTTGTCAAGAGAAGGCTTTGTCTTCCTTTTTTGTAAAAAGGTGGAAATTGCCATCCCAAAACATAAACGTTGATTATACTAAAGCAATCACAGCTTTATAATGTCTGTCATTGTTAAAATCATTATGCAAGAATTATTACTTAAAAAGAAATTTTTTTTAAAAATCTGCTCCACTTAAGAGGCCACTGGTGACCCCGGGGCCCCAAATAACTACTTAGTTTGTTTATGCCTTGGGCCAGCCCTGGGTTATATAGTCTGTCTTTAAATTAAGGTTAAGCTAATCAGTAGTGAATTACTTTTTGGGGGTTTGAGGTATTTCCTCAAAATAATCTTAGCCAGGTTTGTCAATTGTTCTTTACAATCTTGTAGTTTAAGATGTCTCTGATATCCAACATCACTGTTGGCTATCCATGGAATGATTCTGTTTTCAATACATTTTTTAACTTTCATGATCTGTCTGACAGTACGTTTTTTCCCCAGGTAGTGGAGGACTGCTATAATATTTTGAAGGAGTATGGCTTCCGCTTTGTGAGAAGAGGACCCATCTTTGTAAAGGGAAAAGGAGAACTGCTCACTTATTTTCTTAAAGGAAGAGACAAACAGGGCTCATTTATTAATGGTTCATCCGTCACTCTACCACATCAAGTAGTAGATAGTTAAAGTCTTCGGATCTTTAGTCGAACACTTCTTTTTCCCATCAGCCACTTCTACATTGTTTTGAAAGGAGAACCAAAATTTACTTTAAAGGTTTAAAAGTACAATTATGTATCACAATTTCAGAAATGTCTATCAGTCTGCAACACTTTAGAAAGATGGAAAGATAGATGGCCAGATACAGTGGGTGGAAAAGTATTTAGTCAGCCACCAGTTGTGCAAGTTCTCCCATTTTAAAGATGAGAAGCCTGTAATTGACATCTCACCTATGAGAGACAAAATGAGAAAACATCTAGAAAATCACATTGTCTGATTTTTTTAAAGGAATTTATTTGCAAATTATGGTGGAAAATAAGTATTTGGTCAATAACACACAAGCAAGATTTCTGGTTCTCACAGCCCTATAACTTCTGTAAGAAGAATGAATGGGGCCATGTGTCGTGAGATTTTGAGTGCAAACCTCCTTCCATCAGCAAGATGGAAGTGGCTGGGTCTTTCAGCATGACAGTGATCCCAAACACACCACCTGGGCAACGAAGGAGTTGCTTCTTAAGAAGCATTTCAAGGTCCTGAAATGCTTCTCGCCAGTTTTCAGATCTCAACCCCATAGAAGACCTTTGGAAGGAGGTGAAAGTCCGTGTTGCCCAGCGACAGCCCCAAAACATCCCTGCTCCAGAGGAGATCTACATGGAGGAATGGTCCAACATATCAGCAACAGTGTGTGCCAACTTTGTGAAGACTTATAGAAAACATTTGACCTCTGTCATTGCCAACAAAAGATATATAACAAAGTATTGAGATAAACTTTTGTTATTGACCAAATACTTATTTTCCACCATAATTTGCAAATAAATTCTTTAAAAAAATCAGACAATGTGATTTTCTAGATATGTTCTCTCTTTCTGTCTCTCATACTGGAAGTCTATATGATGTCCATTACAGGCCTCTCTCATCTTTTTAGGTGGGAGAACTTGCACAATTGGTGGCTGACTAAATACTTTTTCCCCACTGTAGTGTTTTATAATTATTTTTTATGCTAATTTTAATTTAAATTAAATAATTCATAACAGTATTACTTAGAAATGCCATTTAGTAGTGCCATGCGTAGCTTATGCCATATATTTAGACAAACTTTATAAAACGACACAATTGGTTACTGTTATTGGAGTTTAAATGGACTAAGCTTTTCATTTTTTAGGTCAGTTGGGATTAGAGAAATATTAACACAGAAGGAGTCTGTCATATTTGCTGTATGGGTTATCACAAAGTAATGGCCATCACAAAGTCCCGATTTGAATCCCAAAGAATCCATAGACGACAGTGACGTCACCTCAGACTGCTGTCTGTGGAAATACCCAGTTTTGGGATGTATCAGAAATGGGCAAGTGGAGAGAGAGCTGGTGGACTGCTTCGTACAAAGAGCAAAAATAACACATCTCAAATGTGAAAAAACTGAAGTTGATTTTAGACCTTTGGGAAAATACGAGTACCTAAAATACTATTTTCAGCTTGGGAGTGGATGAAAAGAATAAATACCTTGTTGTACACCGAGACAACATACTGGACAGAATCTTTATACAAGAGGGAACTGTACTTGAGAAAGCTTAGGTCCTTTAGTACAGTGTCAGGGTTTCCAAGTCAAGTCTCCAACCTGTGTAATAAATATTTTCTCATCAAATCCACAACATCTAGCTACATCTTTATGGTATAGAAATCCAAACTTGTGCTGTTTTTCCTTAAGCTTAACTACTATATGAACATTTATTACTTCTCTTTAAATGTAGTAATTAAAAGCACATTTTTAACAAGACTGGATTAGAAGAAGTAAGAAATTCATTAAAACCTTGCAAGATAAAAAATAAATTAATACAAAGTCAAAGGAGTCTGAAACCTGTTCTAGCTAACAGGCTGGGACTGTTTGTGTAGGACTTTATATTATTTTAAAAGTCCATCAAATATTGTATTTACCCCTTCAGAATTTTCTTAAGAGTTTGTTTCAAAATTTAATCATGAATTGCAGAATTTGTTTTTATGCACTAACAAAATGACAGAGACCTTCTAATGCTGAATTTCTAGATGAATCAAAAACAAAGTGTTTTGTCTGTGTGATGACAGTTAATACCTGTTTATCTGTGTCTTTGTATTTGGCACTTCTTCACTATTTATTGGTTTAAATATTGTTTGGGGGGTTTCATTTCCTTCACTCTGAGCAGGAAATTTTCCAATAAAAATGTGGATTATGTAAATCCACATCTAAAACACTGTATATGTTCTGAAAAAACTACAAACCTTGCAAAACAATCAAAGTTGTTCAGATGTAAGGTATATATGACAACATACTGAGTGAGGCACAGTGTAGTAATGAATATGATTACTGAACTTCTCAAGGAATTAAACCAAAAATGCTTTCTTGCCAAAAGTATTCTTGTAGTGAAAGGATTATCTTAACTGGAAGAGATTACCGGAGGTATTGTGCTGTGAAATGATCCAATGTAATATAATACACCGTTCAGTTGTGTAGTTCATGTGACATTATTGTAAAGTCACAGCTAACATGGACAGTCCATAATCCCAGAGTCCTGACCTGAATCCTATGGAGATGCTGTGGCATGAACTTAAAGAGGTAATTCATGCTGGAAAATCTTCCAATGTGGCTGAAATACAACAAATCTCCAAAGATGAGTGGAATAAAATTTCTCAAAAGGAAGACTCACTGCAAGTTATTACAAATGCTTTATTGCAGTTGTTCCTTCTAAGGGTAGCCCAACCAGATATTAGGTGCAGGAGCAATCCCTTTTTTTTTTTACAGAGGGCCACAGAGATTTGGGTTTGTTTTCTCCCTTAAAGGGGTAGCATTATGTATTTTCCAAGCACATAGTACCACTTTATAGCACAAACTGTTACCTTAAGTTGTTATAAAAATGCTATATCAAAAATGACTTAAAAGAACTTTGACTTTGTAATAAATGCCTTGAAATTGGATGTCTGTCACCTTAAAAACTTATGCTCTTTCTGAAACTGCCTTCAGGAAGCTTTCTCAACAGC
>NW_006800006.1:152483-162794 GCF_000485575.1 Poecilia formosa | reverse complement strand
TTTCCCCACTGTAGTGTTTTATAATTATTTTTTATGCTAATTTTAATTTAAATTAAATAATTCATAACAGTATTACTTAGAAATGCCATTTAGTAGTGCCATGCGTAGCTTATGCCATATATTTAGACAAACTTTATAAAACGACACAATTGGTTACTGTTATTGGAGTTTAAATGGACTAAGCTTTTCATTTTTTAGGTCAGTTGGGATTAGAGAAATATTAACACAGAAGGAGTCTGTCATATTTGCTGTATGGGTTATCACAAAGTAATGGCCATCACAAAGTCCCGATTTGAATCCCAAAGAATCCATAGACGACAGTGACGTCACCTCAGACTGCTGTCTGTGGAAATACCCAGTTTTGGGATGTATCAGAAATGGGCAAGTGGAGAGAGAGCTGGTGGACTGCTTCGTACAAAGAGCAAAAATAACACATCTCAAATGTGAAAAAACTGAAGTTGATTTTAGACCTTTGGGAAAATACGAGTACCTAAAATACTATTTTCAGCTTGGGAGTGGATGAAAAGAATAAATACCTTGTTGTACACCGAGACAACATACTGGACAGAATCTTTATACAAGAGGGAACTGTACTTGAGAAAGCTTAGGTCCTTTAGTACAGTGTCAGGGTTTCCAAGTCAAGTCTCCAACCTGTGTAATAAATATTTTCTCATCAAATCCACAACATCTAGCTACATCTTTATGGTATAGAAATCCAAACTTGTGCTGTTTTTCCTTAGGCTTAAGTACTATATGAACATTTATTACTTCTCTTTAAATGTAGTAATTAAAAGCACATTTTTAACAAGACTGGATTAGAAGAAGTAAGAAATTCATTAAAATCTTGCAAGATAAAAAATAAATAAATACAAAGTCAAAGGAGTCTGAAACCTGTTCTAGCTAACAGGCTGGGACTGTTTGTGTAGGACTTTATATTATTTTAAAAGTCCATCAAATATTGTATTTACCCCTTCAGAATTTTCTTAAGAGTTTGTTCCAAAATGTAATCATGAATTACAGAATTTGTTTTTATGCACTAACAAAATGACAGAGACCTTCTAATGCTGAATTTCTAGATGAATCAAAAACAAAGTGTTTTGTCTGTGTGATGACAGTTAATACCTGTTTATCTGTGTCTTTGTATTTGGCACTTCTTCACTATTTATTGGATTAAATATTCTTTGGGAAGTTTCATTTCCTTCACTCTGAGCCGGAAATTTTCCAATAAAAATGTGGATTATGTAAATCCACATCTAAAACACTGTATATGTTCTGAAAAAACTACAAACCTTGCAAAACAATCAAAGTTGTTCAGATGTAAGGTATACATGACAACATACTGAGTGAGGCACAGTGTAGTAATGAATATTATTACTGAACTTCTCAAGGAATTAAACCAAAAATGCTTTCTTGCCAAAAGTATTCTTGTAGTGAAAGGATTATCTTAACTGGAAGAGATTACCGGAGGTATTGTGCTGTGAAATGATCCAATGTAATATAATACACCGTTCAGTTGTGTAGTTCATGTGACATTATTGTAAAGTCACAGCTAACATGGACAGTCCATAATCCCAGAGTCCTGACCTGAATCCTATGGAGATGCTGTGGCATGAACTTAAGTAATTCATGCTGGAAAATCTTCCAATGTGGCTGAAATACAACAAATCTCCAAAGATGAGTGGAATAAAATTTCTCAAAAGGAAGACTCACTGCAAGTTATTACAAATGCTTTATTGCAGTTGTTCCTTCTAAGGGTAGCCCAACCAGATATTAGGTGCAGGAGCAATCCCATCCCTTTTTTTTTTTACAGAGGGCCACAGAGATTTGGGTTTGTTTTCTCCCTTAAAGGGGTAGCATTATGTATTTTCCAAGCACATAGTACCACTTTATAGCACAAACTGTTACCTTAAGTTGTTATAAAAATGCTATATCAAAAATCACTTAAAAGAAATTTGACTTTGTAATAAATGCCTTGAAATTGGATGTCTGTCACCTTAAAAACTTATGCTCTTTCTGAAACTGCCTTCAGGAAGCTTTCTCAACAGCATTCCTTTATTAACTAATTTTGACCAATGTTGCACTGAGAAGTAGCTCTTATAATGAGCTCAGCAGTTGCACCGTTTCACCAGTTGCTTGCTAATTGCTGCTGATTAGTCTGAAAAAGTTGATTGGGAGAGTCTTTGAAGTGATGTAATACTGCCCCTTTATAATAAACATTTTCATTTAAAAACTGCACTTTGTAATTACCTATGTTAATTGTCTTTCCTCATGGAAAACATTGGTAAGGCTCAGTCAAGACAGGTGACTCTGCTGTCCAGTAACCCTGTTTTAGTTGCCTATTATTGAGAAGAAGGCTGTGTAAAAATGTTGATTTGAATTTAACTGTAACCCTCAACAGTTCCTCGCTATTCTATAGTAAGATCCTCCTGACATCAAGTGACCACAGGCAAGGGTCTGTTTTTCAGTGTAAAGGTTGGCCTGCTACTGTTTGAGTCAATACTTGACCCTACCAATGTTTACCTCGGTACACTTGTAGAGCAAATAAGCTGTTCTCTAAAAAAGGTATTTTACTATATGTTGTATCTGGGGTTTAATTTGCCATTTTAAGATTCCTGGTGTTCAGATATTCTAATTTTTCTTTTTTTGATATTTGCTATTTGAACGCCTTGGTGTTTGCTTTTGTTTTGTTGATATTTTATTCACCCTTAGCTTTCCCTATTGGAGGCATGGTAATTAACTACTTTTCTGAAGATCGTTTATTATTTTTTGGTTGTTTCATTCCTTTTCCCAGCGCCAGCATAGCTAAAATATTTTACTGTTCTAAATTAAATCTATTTTTGCTAGTGGTCATTTTTGACAATTTTATTATTTGTCCAATAAATTACTCATTTTTTTGCCAGTCATGCTTCTGTTGTTTGCAAACTTTTTCCTATGGTTAATTTATGGGGGAAATTTTCTGCCATAATCCAAGAGCACACATTTTCATTCTGAAAGCAGGATTTCATATCTTTTGTTCTCAAAACTTTTAATACTTTTGCATACATTTTTATTTTAAAAGCAGGACTTCATGTCGTTCTTCTCAAAACTTGTAATGCTTACTCAAAACTTTTCCTCACGCTCACACTTAGTCTCTGCTCAGACTGCTCATTTACGAAATGTAGAACTGCATTTTGGCACAGTCACCTGGCAACCTTTCAGCCAATAGAATGAAGTTGTACTGGGTGCGTTTGTTTCCTTCTAGCACAGTGGTCCCCAAAGTGGGTCCTCGAGTGCCGACATCCTGCATGGGTTAGTTCTCTCCCTGGTGGTAGTAACAACCTTTTCAGCATGTCGGTGTTCTTCTTAGGCCATATAATGAGCCATCATTTGATCCAGGTGGGTTAAACCAGGGAGAGAACTAAAACATGCAGGATGCTGACCCTCTAGGACCCACTCTGGGGACCACTGTTCTAGCGAGTGTGCCTGAGTGGCTATCGATTGTAGCAAACTTAGTCACCTACTGGATGTAGGGAGAAACAGCTACGTTAGCTTTCTTCTCCGTAGTACACCAAACATCTGCCCGCAGTGTGCTACTGATCGCTAACAGCTACTGATATGAGGCAGGATTCTGTTCACTCAACCAACTCCCTACAGGCTCTCCCATTTCTGGGGATGAGGTCACTGAGGTGGTTAAAGAGCTCCTTCGTGGCAAGGCCCCAGGGATGACAACAAGAAGACCATCAGCATCATTGTCCTCCTCAGCCAGCCCTGCCTCAACATCAACCACAGCTACAACCCCAGTGAGACCATGTGATTCAAAAAGAAACAGGTGTCAGGTCTTCCCTAGCAATGAGGACAGAAAGACCAACACATTGTGCTTCACCTGTAAGGTTTGTCAGCTCTACAAGTATCACTACAGGTGGAAAGGACCACACAAAAAGTCAAACTTTGAAGCACACACATGCATGTTCTTTCACATATTCTTGAGTTCTTATGAAACTACTACTTTTCTGCTCGGACTTAGAATTAGAACAAACTTGGAATCCAGACTCTAGTTTATTAGTCATTCTTTAGCTTATATTTTAGAAACTGTAGAGTACTCACTATTCTGAACCTGTAGCGGTGGAGATAGGCGCCGTGAGGCGCCCAGTGCGGTAACGCAAACGAACCCGGAGAAGCTGGCAGCAGTTCTGTTTTCTTTGTGAAGGCAGGGGCGCAACTACATATTATTCAGGTGGATGCGAAAACATAAATCAGCCGCCCCCCCCACTCCCCCCAAGGAAGGTACGTGTAAGAGTGAAGGAGCGTAGAAAACATACGGTTGCTCTATCCGTATGAGCGACCATATGTTTACCCCCCCTCCCCTCCCCCGGAGACGAAGACACGTGAAAGGTAAAACTCGCTACATTTACATTTACATGTGCGCGAGGTGAAGGAGCGTCAGGGCGCGGTGAAGTGTATGCGAAGGCATCATCGGGGTGCCGCCCCCTCCAGACGGGGTTTTGACGCCCCCTCTGGTGCAGCGCCCCTATGCGTTGCATGCGCTGCATACCCACTTTTTGCGCCACTGTGTGAAGGGCAGGGCGCCCTGGAATGGGCTTGCTCCGAGAGAGGGGCCCATGCCCTGGAAAGCGTCGCTAGACACCCTACCCAAGGAGAGTCCAGTCATGGTTGATCAAGCCATGCTGTGTGTCCGAGATAAAAATAAGAGTTAAATTGAGTTAAATTGAGACTTTAGTTGTGTATATTTGTCCAGGATCATGTGTGAAGTCTCAAACAGGATTATTGAGGAGCCCCCATTGGCCTTTCATTCTCCAAAGATGAATCAGGATTTGAAATCAGATTAATGCAGAATAAATCAAACCTTTATTTCCAAGAGAACACCAAAATCTGGTTTTAAACTGAGTTAAATCCAGGTTTATTCTTCTATCATTTACTTTTTAGGTTTTTAGTGGTCCCAAAAAAAGGTTAAATCACTCATTGAAAACGGAGAAGACTTGCCCAGCATTAGCCACAGCAGTTCAGCTGTAGGCATATGCGTTCTCTGTGATCAAAATGGCAGCGTGCAGCTGTAGTATGTAGTAAAGAAGGAGCCATAATGTACTCTGGGCAAGTCCAGCGGCCATATAGTCCAAGTCTTATTTTCTGTTCGGTTCGCCACCGATCCCCAAATCATTTTAAAGGTCGTTCTGACCCATACAGTTTAAAAGAGAAGTTCATGCTGAATCAAACGGTATAAAGTTTAACAGGGTTTGCATCAAAACGGTCAAACTAGAGGCTAATTTAAAGTCCCGACCGCTAAGCATGATGGGTAAATGAAGTGGACATGTTTGTAGTCCAAATCTCATTGTGTAGTTCCAGCCTTCGGCAGAAGCTCAGAAATTAAATTAAAAGCTCTCTCAAGCTTCATATCAGGAAAAGGAGTTTGAAAACAAAGAATTAAAAGAGCTTGGTGGAAAAGCAGAGTTTTTAAGACAGCACTCAGCCTTCAGAGGAGCAATCAAGTAACTGCAGTGCATTAGGGGTAAAACTCGCGGAGATCTTTGTAGTTCTCATCTCATTGAACCATTCCAGCGCTTGGCACAGCTGAAAATAAAAGAAAAGAAAAGAATGTGATGAAAAAAGGACTCCACAATCAAAATTCCAATCTTCAGAATAGGAAACTAGCAATAGTCCTGCATCCTGTGGAAGCTCAGAGCGGAAACCTAAAGCTGAGCAGGGTGTGTGTATTTGATCTCAGGGTAGCCATGTTTGTGTTTTGTGATGTGTTTAATGTATTTATCTCCTTTAGCTCCACAGACAATGCTCTGAGGCCCAAAAGGTGGAGGCGAAGCTGTGAGGGATACACAGACCTGGGCACTTTTCTCAAGTCTTTTAGGATAACCCTGAATGATGCACCGCCTCCTAAAAAACTGGAGGCCGGATTCCCCCCTGACAAGGAGCCTCTTTGACAAGTTGCAATTGATTCAGTTTAAGACGAGGTGGGATCACCTGATTTATTTACTTTTTTTCTTTTCCTCCTCTTACTGACCCTACCGTACCAGGTTCTGATGCAGGGAACGTTATATTCAACTCTAACCGCATGCGTGGGTAGTTTCTTTCTCCTGGCCAAACGGAACCGGTAGAAGCCCATATTGGCCAAGATGGAGAGCTTCATTGCAAAGTCCAACTGAACTGGGAACTGTAACACTGCAGAGGAGGTCCTGGAGATCTGCACAGTGCTATCCACCACACCCCAAAAGAAGAGGTGGGTGGATATCAAATGCCGGTTCCTGGATCTTGTTTTGGAAACTTACACTTCTTTAATTAAAAAAATAAATAAATTCATAAATAATATTTTTTTTCTTCCACATGACTCTTTGCAACCAGGACTTTCATCAAGGGGTCCATCGCATGTGACTACCATGGAATATTCACTATTGCTGCCAAGGCTGGTGGCTTGCGGGGTCCCTGAAGGCGGGACAAGATGCATAGATTTACTTTTTCAAGTCTGGGGACCAAGGACTTCTGCATAAACTCTCAGGTCCACCTGTGTGACAGTCATCCGCAACTCGCCATCTTTGGCTGACCGATAAACCTTTCTGCCAAAATCATCAACACAAAATGTCTGTTAGTTAAGTTCCCAGGCCTGGCAGACCCATTTCTCCTAATAAAAACAAGAGACATCAAGCTGGGAGAGGAGATCTACGTGGACCATGGGGTGAGGCAGCACTCGTTCAGGGTTGGAAGGCCAGGGGATGATCTTAGCTGGATCGGTGAGGTTGGCTCACCTCCCAAGAGAAATAATTTAGTCTTATGTTGACAATGTTCTATTCAATAATTTATCAGTTAAAATTGTTATTTTAATTTGACTGTGGTGTAAAAAGTTCAGTTTTTGAAGTTTTAGTGTTGTAATTGCTCTTTTCTGTGTACTCCAAAGTTCAGTATGACTTTAAATTGTGTTTTTGCAATTAAAGTTTTTGATTTTTCTTGTGCTGCTAATAATTCCCCCCCACCCCCATTTTTTCCCCTTCTGGTCCTGGAAACAAGATGGTTGACCAACCATGGTACAGAATGTTTTCCTTTTGCATTTGTTTTAAACTTTGGCTTTGAGCATGTGTAAATTGTTTGTTCAAAAGGTCAAAGCAGCTGACCTTCCTTGCAGTGGAGGACATTTTGTGTCAGTTCAACCCAAAAGAATTATTCTTTGGGCTTCTTACTGTTCCTGTTATCGTCCACTAGATTGAGGCATTGCCATGTCAGGTGGAATCTGGATCACTGTTACAGCTATTTTCAACTTTACCACTGCTTCCTGTTGCATAAAGATGGCCCAAATGAAACACACTGAGGTTTGTGGATTAGAGCTGAGAAAATGGAGCATATTAAGAGGTCAGATTCCTTTTGCAAGATACTGTAAATGTCATGTTGGGTTCCAGTTTCTTTACCCACATACAGAACACAACCAGGAGAACAGATAATCAGATAGATTCTCACATTGTTGAGATAAACTTTATTTGAGTCTGGTCCTTGGGAGGGGCTACCAGGGTTGTTTGTTTTCTGAAGAGTAGTGAGAGGAAAATGGTGAGTTCGAGGTCGTTGGAAAAATTGAATCTTTGAACCAATCAGAAAGATCTTACTTGTTTAAATTCCACAGACTTTAACCAAAGAGGAGATACTGTGGGCTCCAGGGTTGGGTCTCTTTGTGGGTGTTCTTGAAGTTATTCAGGTTCCAGTGAGTTCTTGATGGAATGGATTCTTTGTTGGAAATGAGGAGGTCACATGTGGTGGAGGGCAGACAGGTAAGTACAGGCAAAGAGGAGCGAGCCGACTGGTGTCAATGTGTTGGCAGTCAGCTCCTCATATTCTCCAGGATGATTACCTGATAGATCACAGGTGCACTGGCTGAGTCAGCATGCACGGTCTCCACAGGTGCCGCCTCCAGTCGCCCTCTAGTGGATGAAGAGGGGAAGCAGCAGACAGACAGAATACCCCCCCCACACTCACAAAGAAACAAAAAACCCTGGTTCCCAACATGCTGGAGTAGTTATTTTATTTAAAAGTTTAATAGGACAGAATCCAAGACTTTCATTTTTATCCAACCAAACTTGAAATTTTTCCAAATCTGTTTCTGCTCAACCTGTAAAAGCAACAAACATATAAAAAATAAATGCTCATTATTTCAGAAAAACATGTTAACTCCATATGTGATATTTTATAGGAACATCTTTTTTGATAACTTTAACTGGAAAGGGATTTACCAAATATATGATGACTAATAAAGAATAAAGAAGTTTCTTAAAATTATTCACAGAATTTACCCATCCAAAGTTTTTCTACAATGTTTTAACAATAACACGGATATTATGTGCCCTTTGTGAAGGAAACACAGAAGATGTTTTATTTATTTTGGCCTTTTCTCTGTTAAATTTTGGAAAAGTATTTTCATTGTGATTTCTGCTTCTATTGAACCATATGTCTCCATTTGTTTTGAACATGTATTGTTTTGTTTCATTAACTATCCAACAGAGCCGGAGATAGGCACCAGCACATTTTTATATTATTAATCTTATTATATACTTAGCCAAATGGCACATGCATAAATGCCGTTATATTAATAAAAAAAACACTTTCCATTTTTGGCAATGAGGTCAAACAATATATCAAAACTATTGGAAATACCACCAATGCTAAAGCTATTACAATTTGCACTTTATGTTCTCTTTAATGTATTTATGTAATACTAGGCTGTTGTACTGCCTCAATGTTTGTTGCCTCAATGTTTGTGGCACCCTGGCGGTCATTATGTCACACTCTATGCTGCTTTTGTAATATGTATTTTGTATCTCAAGATTATAAACAAACAGAAAACGACAGATGCATCCTGGGGCATGCCATGTGCATGCTGGAGGAGAGAAAGGAGGGATGCTATGCTGGCAGCCCCATTCATAGCATCATAAAACAACATGGAACAATACACTTTGAAAATATATACAAATACATGAAAACAGAAATTAAAAATACTTTTACAAATTGATAGGCTGTGATTGGTCTTACAGTGTATTACAATAACATGATTCAGTATATATACATTGATATCTTCTTTACTTAATATCATGCACAGTGATGTAATATAATAAAATTTCTAATTTTTTATAAAATAAATCTTTTTTTTAAATTATTGATATATGTCAGTCTGTTTCATTTGATTATGTTTTGATCTGGGTTGGGCTTGTTTAGAGAGTTTCATTTTCAAAGACAGTCTTATGCTGCCATCTAGTGGAGGATTAGGGATATAGGATGAAACCCACTTGCACATTAGAGCAAACAAAAACAAAAAATGGTAGGGGGGACAATCTTGGTACAGATAATATGTGGAAGGGGCCTCACATACCCTCCAAGTTTGGTCAGTGTGGCACCTTCCCTTCACACAGCTGCCATTGACCTCCATTCATTTGAAGAATTGCTCACTCAAAACAACTCCAACATTATAAGTGACCAGACTTGCTTTTCTATGCTCCCTCCAACCCTCTGCAGGTGCCCACCATTTTTGGTGGTCTGAGCTAAAGACTCCTATTAATTTTTCTGCCTAGTCCGTCTAGGTAGGAATGTCCTGTAGAGCTGGGTTTTAACCCTAACCTCAGTGGCCTCTTAGTTCAACTTAGCCAGATTTTATTCAATTTGTCTTTGTTTTTTGTCTTTTTAACTTTTTTGGAAATAAATCACACTTCACTTTTAAAATGCCATCTCTGAGCCTCTGTTGGATGAAGGATTTGCTGCTCTGAAGACTGGAATTTGGTTTTAAGTGTCTACTCTTTTAACCATGTTTTATTTGATTTTATTTGTCTTCAAACTCAGTTTTTAAAACAGAAATCACAGCTCAGATTCAAATCTCATCTCTGAGCTTCTGCTATGTGCCAAAATTTTTGTAAATCCCATTCTGAACATTAGAGATTGCCTTTAAAATGTCTGTCAGCATTTCAGCATTTCCCAGAATGCATTGCATAGTGGGCCTTCAAATTGTAGCCTTTAGTTCAACTGTTTTTGCTGCAAACCTTAACAAACCATATACTGTTGTGATCAGAATGAGCTCAGCTATTGAACTGGATGACTTAGAATGAACTTGGAAACATGTAGAAAATTGGCACCATGACTCAGAACGGGGTGCATTTTCTTGAACTGCTGCCTGCTGCTCATAGAGGACACATCCCATGGTGGCAGCTTTGGGTAAGTTAATGTGGTCATGTACCCTTTTTGGATCACATAATACTGATCATTCTAGAGGTCTTGCGGTGTATGATGGCACTAGAATGACTCTTTACTGATGCTGGGGTGATGAATCCCAGCAGGTGCCTG
>NW_006800006.1:140004-146053 GCF_000485575.1 Poecilia formosa | reverse complement strand
CTGTTCACTCAACCAACTCCCTACAGGCTCTCCCATTTCTGGGGATGAGGTCACTGAGGTGGTTAAAGAGCTCCTTCGTGGCAAGGCCCCAGGGATGACAACAAGAAGACCATCAGCATCATTGTCCTCAGCCAGCCCTGCCTCAACATCAACCACAGCTACAACCCCAGTGAGACCATGTGATTCAAAAAGAAACAGGTGTCAGGTCTGCCCTAGCAATGAGGACAGAAAGACCAACACATTGTGCTTCACCTGTAAGGTTTGTCAGCTCTACAAGTATCACTACAGGTGGAAAGGACCACACAAAAAGTCAAACTTTGAAGCACACACACATGCATGTTCTTTCACATATTCTTGAGTTCTTATGAAACTACTACTTTTCTGCTCGGACTTAGAATTAGAACAAACTTGGAATCCAGACTCTAGTTTATTAGTCATTCTTTAGCTTGTATTTTAGAAACTGTAGAGTACTCACTATTCTGAACCTGTAGCGGTGGAGATAGGCGCCGTGAGGCGCCCAGTGCGGTAACGCAAACGAACCCGGAGAAGCTGGCAGCAGCCCTGGGGAGAGTTCTGTTTTCTTTGTGAAGGCAGGGGCACAACTACATATTATTCAGGTCGATGCGAAAACATAAATCAGCCCCCCCAAGGAAGGTACGTAAAACATACGGTCGCTCTATCCGTATGAGCGACCATATCTTTAACCCCCCCACCCCACCTCCCCCCCGAGACGAAGACACGTGAAAGGTAAAACTTGCTACATTTACATTTACATGTGCGCGAGGTGAAGGAGCGTCAGGGCGCGGTGAAGTGTATGCGAAGGCATCATCGGGGCGCCGCCCCCTCCAGACTGTGTTTTGACGCCCCCTCTGGTGCCCCTATGCGTTGCATGCGCTGCATACCCACTTTTTGCGCCACTGTGTGAAGGGCAGGGCGCCCTGAAATGGGTTTGCTCCGAGAGAGGGGCCCGTGCCCTGGAAAGCGTCGCTAGACACCCTACCCAAGGAGAGTCCAGTCATGGTTGATCAAGCCATGCTGTGTGTCCGAGATAAAAATAAGAGTTAAATTGAGTTAAATTGAGACTTTAGTTGTGTATATTTGTGCAGGATCATGTGTGAAGTCTCAAACAGGATTATTGAGGAGCCCCCATTAGCCTTTCATTCTCCAAAGATGAATCAGGATTTGAAATCAGATTAATGCAGAATAAATCAAACCTTTATTTCCAAGAGAACACCAAAATCTGGTTTTAAACTGAACTAAATCCAGCTTTATTCTTCTATCATTTACTTTTTAGGTTTTTAGTGGTCCCAAAAAAAGGTTAAATCACTGATTGAAAACGGAGAAGACTTGCCCAGCATTAGCCCCAGCGTTCTCTGTGATCAAAATGGAAGCGTGCAGCTGTAGTATGTAGTAAAGAAGGAGCCATAATGTACTCTGGGCAAGTCCAGTGGCCATATAGTCCAAGTCTTATTTTCTGTTCGGTTCTTCACCGATCCCCAAATCATTTTAAAGGTCGTTCTGACCCATACAGTTTAAAAGAGAAGTTCATGCTGAATCAAACGGTATAAAGTTCAACAGGGTTTGCATCAAAACGGTCAAACTAGAGGCTAATTTAAAGTCCCAACCGCTAAGCATGATGGGTAAATGAAGCAGACATGTTTGTAGTCCAAATCTGACTGTGTAGTTCCAGCCTTCGGTAGCAGCTCAGAAATTAAATTAAAAGCTGTATCAAGCTTCATATCAGGAAAAGGAGCTTGAAAACAAAGAATTAAAAGAGCTTGGTGAAAAAGCGGAGTTTTTAAGACGGCACTCAGCCTTCAGAGGAGCAATCAAGTAACTGCAGTGCATTCTGGGTAAAACTCGCGGAGACGTTTGTAGTTCTCACCTCATTGAACCATTCCAGCGCTTGGCACAGCTGAAAATAAAATAAAATAAAAGAATGTGATGAAAAAAGGACTCCACAATCAAAATTCCAATCTTCAGAATAGGAAACAAGCAATAGTCCTGCATCCTGTGGAAGCTCAGAGCGGAAACCTAAAGCTGAGCAGGGTGTGTGTATTTGATCTCAGGGTAGCCATGTTTGTGTTTGGTTATGTGTTTAATGTATTTATCTCCTTTAGCTCCACAGACAACACTCTGAGGCCCAAAAGGTGGAGGCAAAGCTGTGAGTGATACACAGACCCGGGCACTTCTCTCAAGTCTTTTAGGGTAACCCTGACTGATGCGCCGCCTCCTAAAAAAGTGGAGGCCGGATTCCCCCCTGACAAGGAGCTTCTTTGACAAGTTGCAGTTGATTCAGTTTAATACGAGGCGGGATCACCTTATTTATTTTATTTATTTATTTTTATTTTTTTCCTCTTACTGACCTTACCTTACCAGGTTCTGATGCAGGGAACGTTATATTCAGCTCTAACTGCATGCATGGGTAGTTTCTGTCTCCTGGCCAAACGGAGCCGGTAGAAGCCCATATTGGCCAAGGTGGAGAGCTTCATTGCAAAGTCCAACTGAACTGGGAACTGTAACACTGCAGAGGAGGTCCTGGAGATCTGCACAGCGCTATCCACCACACCCCAAAAGAAGAGGTGGGTGGATATCAAGTGCCGGTTCCTGGATCTTGTTTTGGAAACTGACACTTCTTTAATTAAAAAAAATAATAAATTCATAAATAATATTTTTTTTCTTCCACATGACTCTTTGTGACCAGGACTTTTCGTCAAGGGGTCCATCACATGTCACTGCCATGGAATATTCACTACTGCTGCCAAGGCTGGCGGCTTATGGGGTCCCTGAAGGCGGGACAAGATGCATACATTTACTTTTTCAAGTCTGGGGACCAAGGACTTCTGCATAAACTCTCAGGTCCACCTGTGTGACAGTCATCTGCAACTTGCCATGTTTGGCTGACTGATAAACTTTTCTGCCAAAAACTTCAACACCAAATCTCTTTTAGTTAAGGTCCCAGGCCTGGCAGACCAATTTCTCCTAATAAAAACAACAAGACACATCAAGCTGGGAGAGGAGATCTACGTGGACCATGGGGTGAGGCAGCACTCGTTTAGGGTTGGAAGGCCAGGGGATGATCTTAGTTAGATGGGTGAGGTTGGCTCACCTCCTCCCAAGAGAAATAGTTTAGTCTTATATTGACAATGTTCTATTCAATAATTTATCAGTTAAAATTTTTATTTTAATTTGTTTGTGGTGTTGTAGTAAAAAGTTCAGTGTTTGAGGTTTTAGTGTTGTAATTGCTCTTTTGTGTGTACTCCAAAGTTCAGTATGACTTTAAATTGTGTTGTTGCAATTAAAGTTTTTGTTTTGCCTTGTGCTGCTGATAATTTTTTTCCCAGAACTTGCAGAACTAAAATTCAACATGTAGCCAAATATAAGGGATCAGAGCCAATTAGAAATCCAAGAAAAAGTGAACGCCCCAACAGGCACTGCACTCCCAAGACACTAAAACATCAAACGCCTTTATTGTCAAATCCGTCTATGACATAAAAGAAAACCCAACACAACCACTGACGTTCAACATCTACCAGGATTAGATTAGCTACAAATCATTTTAATAATTAAAACATATGACAATTAAATATTGTTTCACTGATTCTCCTGTTAATAAACATTAGTTTGATGAAAACTTTGACAATATTGCATTCAGTAATTTTTGGAAGTATGATCCAACTGAGTGACAAGGCTGTTACAGTTTCACCAGCAGATGTCACTATTGAGTGATGAATGAAGCATCAAGTAATGAACCTTTTTGCAAAGCAAAGGGTTGGAAAGCTTTATTTGCCTATCTCTACCGCATGCAGTGGAGGGCAGTAGACAGGTAAGTACAAGCGAGGAGGAGAGAGCCAACTGGCGTCAAGGTGTTGGCAGTCAGCTCCTCATACACTCCAGGATGATTAGCTCATAGATCACAGGTGCACTGGCTGAGTCAGCAAGCATGCTCTCCACAGGTGCAGCCTCCAGTCGCCCTCTAATGGATGAAAAAGGGAAGCAGCAGGCAGACAGAACCCCCCCTCCCCCACAAAGAAACAAAAAATACATATTACAAAAACAGCATAGAGTGTGTGACATAATGACCGCCAGGTGGCAACAAACATTGAGGCAGTAGATCAGCCTAGTATTACATAAATAAATTAGAGAACATAAAGTGCAAATTTTAATAGCTTTAGTATTGTTGGAATTTCCAATAGTTTTGATATATTGTTTGATCTCATTGCCAAAAATGGAAAGAATTTTTTTTTTATTAGTGTAACTGCATTTATGCATGTGCCATTTGGCTAAGTATATAATAAGATTAATAATATAAAAATGTTTTTTAGCTGTTGGATAGTTAATGAAGCAAAACAATACATGTTAAAAAATGGAGACATACAGTTCAATAGAAGCAGAAAGCACAATGAAAATACTTTCACAAAATTGAATAGAGAAAAGTCCAAAATAAATCAAACATCTTCTGTGTTTCCTTTACAAAAGAGCAAATAATATCCATTATTGTTAAAATGTTGTAGAAAAACTTTGGATGGGTAAATTCTGTGAATAATTTTAAAAGACACTTCTTTTACTTTATTAGTTATCATATATTTGGTAAAGTCCTAATCCTTTTCCAGTTAAAGTTATCAATAAAGATGTTCCAATAAAATATCAAATATGGAGTTGACATGTTTTTCTGAAATAATGAGCATTTCTTTTTATATGTTTGTTGCTTTTACAGGTTGAGTAGAAACAGATTTGTAAAAATTTCAAGTTTGGTTGGATAAAAATGAGAGTCTTGGATTCTGTCCTATTAAACTTTAAAAAAAAAAAAAACTACTTCAGCATGTTGGGAACCAGGGTTTTGTATCTCAATCAAGATTATAAACAAACAGAAAAAGACAGATGTATCCTGGAAGGCGTGCCATGTGCATGCTGGAGGAGAGAGGGCGGAGGGTGAGTGAAAGGGTTTTAAGGTACTCCCCCTACTGGCAGCCCCATGAATAGCATCATAAAACAACATGGAACTATACACTTTGAAAATATATACAAATACGTGAAAACAGAAATTAAAAATACTTCTACAAATAGATGGGCTGTGATTGGCCTTACAGTGTATTACAATAACATTATTTAATATATATACATTGATATCTTTTTTTTTTTACTTAATATCATGCACAGTGTTGTAATATAATAAAATTTGTAATTTGTTATAAAATAAATGGCATTTTTTAAATTATTAATATTTGTCGGTCTCATTTGATTAGGTTTTGATGTGGTTTGGACTTCTTTGGAGAGTTTCATTTTCAATGACAGTCCTATGCAGCCATCTAGTGGAGGATTAGGGATATAGGATGAAACCCACTTGCACATTAGAGCAAACAAAATAAATGAAAAATTGTAGGAGACTATGTGGAAGGGGCCTTACATATCCTCCAAGTTTGGTCGGTGTGGCTCCTTCCCTTGACACACCTGCTACTGACCTCTATTCATTTAAAGAATTGCTCATTCAAAGCAACTCCAAAATTATAAATGTTCTTTTGACCAAATTTGGTTTTCTATATTCCCTCCAACCCTCTGCAGGTGCCCAACATGTTTGGTGGTCTGAGCTAAAGACTCCCATTCATTTTTCTGCCTACTCAGTCTGGCTAGGATTTCCTATAGGGCTGGGTTTTAACCTAACTTCAATTGCCTCTTATTTCAACTTAGCCAGATTTTATTAAATTTTTATGTCTTTTTGAACTCTGTTTTGGAAATAAATCACACTTCACTTTTAAAATGCCATCTCTGATCCTCTGTTGGATGAAGGATTTGCTGCTCTGAAGACTGGACTTTGGTTTTAAGCGTCTACTCTCTTAACTGTTTTATTTGATTTGATTTCTCTTCAAACTCAGTTTTTAAGACAGAAATCACAGCTCAGATTCAAATCTCATCTCTGAGCTTCTGCTATGTGCCAAAAATGTCTGTAAAAGCCATTCTGAACATCAGAAATGGCCTTTAAAATGTCTGTCAGCATTTCAGCATTTCCCAGAATGCATTGCATGGTGGGGCTTCAAATTCTAGCTTGTAG
>NW_006800006.1:134162-139994 GCF_000485575.1 Poecilia formosa | reverse complement strand
TTGACTGTCATCTCTGTGTGGCTTTTGTTTCCACGCATGGAATCATTGAATCCGGGAGCATAAAAGAATATAATGAGCCAGAAGTTAATGATTTTATTCTCTTAACAAAGGACAACAGAAAATCGATCTTATCAACATGTGATTACTAAAATCATGATACCCTTACTGTTGAAGAAGATTTTAGGTTATAATATTTCGTAAGAAAACTCTCTGGCTCAATCTTCTTCGATCCCAGGTTCTCCCAGCGGGCCGCGTGTAGCCACACAGAAAACAACAATGAGTGCAGACGTCACAGAATTACAGAGTTTAATCGAATAGAAGACAACTTATGCAAATTACAACAGAAACTGCAGAACAACAGAGGCATACATTAATTTACCTGAGACAAATGGAAAAGAAGGAAGGAAGAAAGAAAGGAAAGCAAAGACGTTTGGAGAATTGCAAGAGCAAATCTGATTTGTTACTCCTGTGTAGAAAGTTTTATAGTAAAGGTGTATTCTTGTCTTTAATTTTTTCTAATAAGGCGTATCGTTGCTCATCCAACCAGAACCTATCTCTGACCCTTCTTAAACTTCCTGGAAGTCACGATCTAAGGCCATCTGTCCCCTTTTGCTTAAAAAAAGTGAGAGCAGAAACTCTCCTGAACTCCTGTTGTTTTATGGCTTTTCACAAATGAGTGTGAAAAGCTGGAACTTCTCCTGATTGTTTCCCACACAGATAAAGGGCAGTTCAAAAGATCTTAGCAAACCATCTGCTGTAACTACAGGTAACATAAAGGTCAATAGGCCAGAATAAGTTACTAATTTCAAAACTATAGTTAGGCTATTTCAGTCAAGAGATGTTAAGCTTTAAACTAGCATACTTTAAATTTATTTTCTTAACACTGTGTATCCCTCTGAAAAATTAACCCATTTAAATAAAGAAATCCCTCCATAGGTGATACCACGATGGAAGGTGTTAATTTTATAGAGTTAACACCGGTGCTGTAAGTGGTCCGGTATGAACGGGTGTGATAGAACAACAGAACCACAGCACTTTTAAATTTCAATAATCAAAATACCGCAATTGTTTCCGTTGTTTTAAAAAGTTTATGTCAGTCTGCCTTTTCCCCATCGATACGTTTCCCGAACACTGTGCACCATAGGGAGTTAAAAATTAAAAAAAAACGACACACACATTGCGCAAAACTCTGAAGCAGGAGAAGCTGGACATAAAACGGAGCGACGAACTAGATGTGAATTATGGCATAACAACAGAGAATCCGACGCTGAACAGTGAAAATCAACACATGACGATTAGGTGGCGCAGCAGGTGATGAGTGAAGATGAATGATGGTGAGCGTCAATAAATGATAAAATAAATCTAGCAACAGGAAAGAAACTAAAGTGGAAATAGCAATAAACCGAGAGGATAATACTAATCAAAGGAAACTAAATGGAAATGAATGAAGAACAAAATGCAAGAATAAACTAAGAAACTAAAGTAAATACAGAGGAATAAAATGGTATGGCAAGACCTTTCGAGCAATACTTAATACAGAGGATTGTATGGCAAGAATAAACACACTATTTCCAGATAAAAGGTAAAATAATATTATTGAAGTGCCATTGGTTTGTTGAGACGACATCTAATACTGAGAATAAATATATCTTACAGACCACAACAGTAAAGAATTTATCACTTATGTTTTTAATTAGATTTGATATATTTATTTCTTCAATATTATTTCCATGTCAGTGTTAATGTTATGAGGCTGATGACTCCATGACACTTTCAATTTGACTAGGATTTGATTAAGAACCAGATTTGTTCTTTGTAATTTCTGTCCAGTATCATCATATAAAGATATAATCCATGTTTCCGTCTCATATTTGTATGGCATTAAAATGACCTGGAACTTTTGTTTTTCTACTGAAAACTCTGGTTTGCACAATAAATGCCATGTAGGTAAAATTTTATGGATGTACTCTGATGTCCCATTCTCCTGAAGGCAGCACAGAGCTGGACCACCAGAAACCGACAGAAACACTGAAGAGATGATGATTAATGTAGTTACAGTTCTATCCATGTTTTAATGCTGCAGAGCTCTGTCTTTTTGCAAATAGTTCAAAGTTTAAACTGGCATGTTGTTCATCTTTTATCTGGTCATTTTCTGTAATATTTAACAAATAGAAAATGGCACAGAAAAAGAATATTTTTTCCACTCTGATTGGCTGCTGTTAGGCCTACCGATTTTAAGATGATTGTTCATTGCATTTTTCGTAGACACCTGTGAAAATTTATATTCCCATGGCTTTTTTGTTCTCTGGGAAATTATTTCTGATGATAAATACAGAAACAAGCATAAAAATAAAAATATCTACAATAGTGATAGTAATATTAATAAAATAATAGTCAGTGCAAAGTAGCCTACAAATTGTTTGGTGGGGGAGGTGAGGGACCTGGATAAAGGCTAGGGGAGCGCTGGCCCGAAAAAGGTTGAGAAACACTGAGATAGCCCATCACTAGCATGCGGCCTCCTCATCTCCAACAAAGAACCCATTCTATAAAGAATTAACTGGAATCTGAATCACTTCTAGAGCACCCAAAGAGAGACCTAACCCTGGAACCCACAGTATCTCCTCTTTGGCTAAAGTCTCCTTCTAAAACAAGTAAGATCTTTCTGATTGTTTCAAAGATTCCATTTTTCCGACGACCTCAAACTCACCATTTTCCTCTTACTACTCTTCAGAAAACAGACGACCCCCGTAGCCCCCCTGACCAGACTCAGATTCTCACATTCTTATCATTGTTGAAATAAACTTTATTTATCTGATTATCTATTCTCCTGGTGGTGTTCTGTATGTCGGTAAAGAAACTGGAACCCAACATGACATTTACAATATCTTGCAAAAGGAATCTGACCTCTTAATATGTTCCATTTTCTCTGCTCTAATCCACAAACCTCAGTGTGTTTCATTTGGGCCATCTTTATGCAACAGGAAGCAATGCTAAAGTTGAAAATAGCTGTGAGAGTGATCCAGATTCCACCTGACATGGCAATGCCTCAATCTAGTGGACGATAAAAGGAGCAGCAAGAAGCCCGAAGAAGAATTTCTTTGGGTTGAACTGACAAAAAATGTCCTCCACTGCAAGGAAGGTCAGCTGCCTTGAACTTTTTACCAAACATTTTACACATGCTCAAAGCCAAAGTTTAAAAGAAATGCAAAAGGAAAACATTCTGTACCATGGTTGGTCAACTGTCTTGTATCCAGGACCAGAAGGAAAAAATGGGGGGTTGGGAGGGCTATCAGCAGCACAAGACAAAACAAAAACTTTTAATTGCAAAGACACAATTTAAAGTCATACTGAACTTTGGAGTACACAAAAGAGAACAATTACAACACTAAAACTTAAAACACTGAACTTTTTACTGCAACACTACAGTCAAACAAATTAAAATAAATTTTTTAACTGATAAATTATTGAATAGAACATTGTCAACATAAGACTAAACTATTTCTCTTGGGGGGAGGTGAGCCAACCTCACCCATCCAGTTAAGATCGTCCCCTGGCCTTCCAACCCTAAACGAGTGCTGCCTCACCCCATGGTCCATGTAGATCTCCTCTCCCAGCTTGATGTCTCTTGTTTTCATTAGGAGAAATGGGTCTGCCAGGCCTGGGAACTTCACTAACAGAGATTTGGCATTGATGTTTTTGGCAGAAAGGTTTATTGGTCAGTCAAACATGGCAAGCTGCGGATGACTGTCACACAGATGGACTTGGGAGTTTATGCAGAAGTCCTTGGTCCCCAGACTTGAAAAAGTAAATCTATGCATCTTGTCCCGCCTTCAGGGACCCCTCAAGCTGCCAGCCTCGGCAGCATTAGTAAATATTCCATGGTAGTCACATGCGATGGACCCCTTGATGAAAGTCCTGGTTGCAAAGAGTCATGTGGAAGATGAAAAAAAATATTATTTATGAATTTATTATTATTGTAATTACAGAAGTGTCAGTTTCCAAAAAAAAGATCCAGGAACCAGCACTTGATATCCACCCATCTCTTCTGATGACAGTCTTCTAGCTCTCCGAAATGACAAGTCCTGTTCACTTCTGGTCCTGGATGTGGCACATAAAGTCCTGGCTGGCTTTTGGGGTGTGGTGGATAGAGCTGCGCAGATCTCCAGGACCTCCTCTGCAGTGTTACAGTTCCCAGTTCAGTTGGACTTTGCAATGAAGCTCTCCACCTTGGCCAATATGGGCTTCTACTGGCTCCGTTTGGCCAGGAGACAGAAACTACCCATGCATGCGGTTAGAGCTGAATATAATGTGCCCTGCATCAGAACCTGGTAAGGTAGGGTCAGTAAGAGGAGGAAAACAAAAAAAACAAAAACTCAATCAGGTGGTCCCACCTTGTCTGAAACTGAATCAACTGCAACTTGTCAAAGAGGCTCCTTGTCAGGGGGGAATCCGGCCTCCACTTTCCTTTTAGGAGGCGGCACATCATTCAGGGTTACCTAAAAGACTTGAGAGAAGTGCCCGGGTCTGTGTATCACTCACAGCTTTGCCTCCACCTTTTGGGCCTCAGAGCGTTGTCTGTGGAGCTAAAGGAGATAAATACATTAAAGACATCACCAAACACAAACATGGTTACCCCGAGATCAAATGCACACACCCTACTCAGCTTTAGGTTTCCGCTCTGAGCTTCCACAGGATGCAGGACTATTGTTTGTTTCTTATTCTGAAGATTGGAATTTTGATTGTGGAGTCCTTTTTTCATCACTTTCTTTTATTTCTTTTTTAATTTCTTTATTTTGTATCTCAGTTTTTCTGACATGAAGGTTGATTCAGCCTTTATTCTCACTTGTGAGCCCTGCCTAATGCTGGAATGGTTCAATTAGATCAGAACTACAAATATGTCCGCGAGTTTTACCCAGAATGCACTATAGTTACTTGATTGTTCCTCTGAAGGCTGAGTGCTGTCTTTAAAACTCTGCTTTTTCACCAAGCTCTTTTAATTCTTTGTAAACTCCTTTTCCTGATATGAAGCTTGATACAGCTTTTAATTTCACTTCTGAGCTTCTGCCGAAGGCTGGAACTACGCAATAAGATTTGGACTACAAACATGTCCGCTTCATTTACCCATCATGCTTAGCAGTCGGGACTTTAAATTAGCTTCTAGTTTGACCGTTTTGATGCAAACCCTGTTAATCTTTATACCGTTGGATTCAGCATGAACTTCTCTTTTAAACTATATGGGTGAGAATGAGCTTTACAATGATTTGGGGATCGGCGAAGAACCTAACGGAAAATCAGACTTGAACTACAAATATACCCACTGTATTTCCCAGCATAGTATGAGGCTGGGCCTTTAAATCAGCTTCTAGCTTACTGGCCTTTGATATAAACCCTGACAAACTATATACTGTTGAAATCAGCATTGATTCCTATTCAAGACACTTTAATAAGAATGATTATATATAGGTGGCTACAGAGTACCTTTGTTTACATTTTTGGTCGGTGGTGTGCCTTGTCATTTTTTTCAATTAAAACAATGTACCTTGGCTCAAGAAAGGTTGAAAAACACTGCTTTATACAAATGTTTCTCAACCCTGGTCCTCACCGCCCCCCTGTCCTGCATGTTTTAGGTATTTCCCTTCTGCCACACACCTGAATTGTATCTCTGGGTGATTAACAGGCTTCTGGAGTACTTGATGGTCATGCAATAATTTGAATCAGCTGTTCTGGAATAGAGGCACATCTAAAACATGCAGAGCAGGGGGGTGGAGAGGACCAGGGTGGAGAAACACTGCTTTAAAAGATTAAACCAACCAATCGCTGTTCTCATAACGA
>NW_006800006.1:107220-132113 GCF_000485575.1 Poecilia formosa | reverse complement strand
GACTAGTTTATTTTCCAAATTATTATATTTAGCTAAATATTGTTGTTGATGGGGCACACAGATAAAAGAAATAAAAAATAACAAAAAATAAAAAATAAAAGCTCAAAAAGGGTACTAGGGGCATCAAGAGTAAAAGGGGCAGGGCATCAAGTCCCCTTCACCCCCTCAGCACATGCCTGTGTTTATTTATGAGGGTGTTCAGGTGTTGTCCAAGTGTGCCATTCGGAGTCTCCAAATGGCACACTTGGACAACACCTGATATACAAACGTCAAATGACTAACTTCAACATACAGTCATCAATGAGGCTCTAATGAAAGATAATGACCAGAGGAATTCTCTGGTAGACACATTACTGACAGAGGAGATGACTTAGAATTATATAAATAAAATAGCATATCTGGGGGTGGGGGTTGTTAGCATACAGTCAGACCTCCTCCCCCTTCTTCAGTACACTGTCCATTTGTCTGCCTCCATCCGTCACCCCCCCACACTTCTAACAGTACGCTAAGGAGGCAGGTCCTGACTTGGTGGCAGGTCCTGTGTTCTTGTATTTGGACCGCCTCCAATTCCAGCAAATTCAAACAGACCAAATCTTGGAATTTTTGTCAATATTTCAGCAGGAAGATCTGTCTGCAGTGGGAATATTTTTGCGTTCTTCCATAAGGAGCATAGTGCATACTCTCTGATGGAGAGCATCCTTTCAACAAGACACTTCCTGTTTCTGTCACCAGCAGGCTTAGTCTCATTAGCAGCCTGAGATAAAGCCTCGTTAGGAGGCTTTATCTCAGGCTCTTCAATCATGTCCAGGTCTTCGAAGGTTAAAGATTCGATGTCTTCCAAGACTATATCACCTTCGTTCACATATGGATATTCTTTGTTTTTGTCTTGGTCCTCAAAGTGTACTGTGTCTTGGCTTTCAGTGGTTGTTAGTCCCAACTCCGAGGCCGATCCCAACTCCGAGGTTGATCCTGACTCCGAGGCCGATCCGGACTCCGAGGCCGATCCGGACTCCGAGGTCGATCCCGACTCAGAGGCCAGTTCGGACGCAGAGGCCGGTCTGGACTCAGAGGCAGGTCCGGACTCCGAGGCCGATCCCGACTCCGAGGCCAATCCTGACTCCGAAGCCGATCCTGACTCCGAGGCCGATCCCGACTCAGAAGCCGGTCCGGACTCAGAGGCAGGTCCCAACCCGGAGGTAGGTCTGGACCCGGAGGCAGGTCCAAACTCAGAGCCAGGTCTGGACTCAGAGCCAGGTCCGGACTCTGAGGCAGGACCGAACTCGTAGCCAGGTCCGGACTCTGAGGCAGGACCGAACTCGGAACCAGGTCCGGACTCGTTGGCAGGCCCGGACTCGTTGGCAGGTCTGGACTCAGATGTCAGTCCTCCCTCCTCTGGCTGGGCCAAATTCAGAGGCCTAACTGAGGCTGGATGAAGCTCAACGTTTGTCCCATTCTTATAGGGTACCAGACAGTCAATGACATCTGAAGAATCTGGACAACAGAAGACATCTTGAAGGCACTTCCATGTCTCTTTTAGATAGTCTTTCTGAAGGTGAAGTTTTCTAGGACGTGCCAGGGTTTGTTTGAAACATTGCATAACTTTGAAAATAACTAACGGATTGTCATTCTTAATCATCTTAAATAGCAATTCTCTTACTACATAATCATTGCCAGAGAGAAGCTGAAAGATGTCCCCGGAGAGTTTTTTGTCCATCTTGTCAAAAAATACAAAATTTATGTCTTTTACTTCTTCCCAGAGCTTTGGAGCAAGCTTCTGGTGGGCAAAGAAAGTGTACTTTATTCCGTAAGCGGCATATAAAGGTCTTTGACTGCACTTGTAAAGTAATCGCCAAAGAATTCTGTCCACCATTTTTCTTCTTTGCTCTTTGGTTCCATGTTTGAAACCCATCTGTTTCGCGTCCTTCAAAAATCGTTCAGGGTCCATGTCTGCCTGAGAATAATCCTCACTCAGGCAGTTTTCATCCGAGTACAAGTCTTCAGTTGGAAAAATCATCTTTCTGATCTTTTGTTTTGCAGATGTAAACATTTCCTTTCTATGAACAGGATTCTCAAGGTGCTGCTTGAATTTTTCCACTATAAATTTATGTCCATGTCTAAAATCAAGAAGTCCAATTAGACGTAGTCCAGAAGCAAAGTGAAATGCGTCTTTAGCAAGGCTCTGGAAAATCCGTTCAGTGAGTTCCTCTGACAACTCCGAGAGTAAATCCACATCTAATTTTCCTGTTCTTCTCAACAGTAAGATCAAAATTTTATGGTGTTCTTCCTTAAATGTTTCTCTGACAAGATGCAGAGTTGGTCCGTCCGCAGATTTTTCAATCACTTTCCAAAGAAGTTCGCTGAGAAAGGTTTTTTTCCTGTCATCTTGGGGTATTTGACCAGGATGGACTTTGTTGGAGAACCTTTTTTTGATGTTTCTCCAAAAAATTGTGAGCTGTGAGCTTTTGCCACTCATCTTTTTCGAGCTGAGCTAAAACGACCAAATGTGCTACCTGACTTGTTAACTGATTTGTGTCAACTGACCAGAGAATTAACTGACCAGTTGGTCATGTCGTGGTCTCTATGACATCACAAAGTCATCCTCATGACACAGACATCATTTAAAGTCATGCTGATGACATCATTGTCAGCAGCATGGCAACTGTTGCTAAGGGTGATCATAGCATGCAGTGAGCATAGAATCTGTGGGCACTAAATACATTATTCCCACAAGTCTGAACTGGAAGTGATCTGCACAGCTTCACCAGAACAGGGGGGGCAGGGAGCCATTGGCCCCTCCACTTTACCGCCCTACACATTTTTATTTGTTATTTGGGTTCAATCTCATAACAGGCATAGGGCAAGTGTCAATGGGACCGCTACATCCAACCAGTTACTCAGTGAATCCACCGCTTTAACCCAGAAGGGTTTGAACATTTTGCAGTCTCATATTCAGTGCATTGGCTTATTTTGAGGGGGCAAAATGAATCGTAGCAAAAAAAGAAATAATAATAAAATAAAATACTTTTTTTTTTTCTTCAAAAAAGTTACTCAGGTGGATGTAACCAGTGCTACCCACTTTTGAACATAGGCAACATCATCAATAGCCTACAGGCTACTTTTTAACAAGCTTAAGGTGCTGTATTGCTATTAGCTAGTAATCATTTAGCTAACATTACATGCATCCATCTGCATTTGAACTCAGTCGGTTAGTTTTGGGAAAAACTGTGAAAAGTTCTTTGCGTTTTGCTGCCATAACTCCAACACAGCAGCAGGTCTCCTTCGCTGCCGCACAGGTGTAAACCCAGTGCGAGCGTCTTATTGCTCATGTTGCGTTTAAAGGCGGCTCGGAGAAACAGGTCACGACGGATTAAACAGTTTTAACTGCTGATAAAAGTGACAGGAGGCACAGATATGGGAAGTGCGGAAGCCCCTACTGGATCAAAACGATACAGTCCAGTGGGGGGGGGGCTGGCACGGCTGACTCTGTGGGCAGGCAATGCCCCCCCCAGTGCCCACCCATGCCGCTGGGCCTGCTTTAGTGGGGGAAGTGAAGCTAATGAAGCTTAATGGGACAACAGACGGAGATAAAACCAAAACTATCCAGGAAGAAAAGCTGTTAAAGACTGTATTATAAAACTAGAAAATGCCAGCCAAAGTGTGCCCGTCAGTTTAGACCCAGCGTTCTGCTGCTAATAATTAGCATCAATGCTAAAGAAAGCTGCAATGTATTGAACAGTATGTGGAGAGACTCAAGCATGTTGAGTAACATGGATGTATGCCATTCTGTATGTTAAAATTAGTGTATAAACTAAAATTAGCCAAAATGCTAATGTTAGCCTAAATGCTGGCAGTAGCATGTGGAGCATCACTAGCATGTTTTTTTAATTTGTCTTACTCCATTCAGTATGCTAAACATGTATAATTAATAAGAAAATTAGCTAATAGCTAACTTTAGGGAAAAGGCTAAACAATGTCTCATAATAGCTCATGCTTCACAAGGCAGTCACTACCCTTCTCTATGTAATGCTATGGCAGGCCCCAATGACAACAACTCTGAATTCATTGTTCAAGAAAAAGAAGAAAAAGAAACAAAACCTTGTATTAAAAGTTATTTGTGTTTAGAGTAAAATCATATATCCAAATATCCTCTATCAATCCCCTCCAATCTGACTGAGCTTGATCTGTTTTGCAAAGATGAATGAGCAAAAATTTCTGTCCTTAAATGTGACGAGTTTGTGAAGACAGACCTCAAAAGATTTTTAGTTTAATTTGAAGCAAAAAGTTGTTCTAAAAAGTATCGACTCAGCATGGCTGAATACAAATATTTCCTGTACAGATTTGATTTTTTTTAAAATAAAGTTATCCTTCCATTTCATTTGGGTCTATCTCATAAACAAAAAACCTAAAAACTAAAGTCAGAGTGAGAGAAAGTGCTTTGGTGGTGCATTCTGAATCCTTAAAATGCAAACATGTTCTGAAGTGCATCACTGCAGGACGGTAACCTTCCTTACCAAGAGCTGGGTCAGCACACTCTTTGTACATCTGGGGGGTGCAGAAGGACGCGTCGCCTGCAGCACAAGCAACACACACATGAATGCATTCCTCTGTTTTGCTTCTCCAAGCATCCACAGACATGTATTGATTTAACTTCAATACCGCAGATGTCCTACCAGGCATGTGCACCATGCGGCAGTTGCAGTTGTCCACCAGGTAGCGCGTCTCGCAGTCTATGCGGCAGGCGGTGATGCTGTAAGTGTCGAAGAAGTCTGAATCCATGGGCGTCACCTTACAGTCCCCCCAGGGCGGAGGAAGATATATGAGCTGTAATGACAACAAACATGTCTGGTCTTCATAAATCAAATTAAACCTTTAAAAGCTGAGGATGAAGCAGTTTGAAATATGAGGAGGATTAAATAGTAGGTAAAGGAAAGAGCAGCATGGACGAAAGATAGGCTGCAGAAATTGATTAAAAATTAAAAATCAAGAAAGTAAAACAGTAAAACAAACTGGGCTGTATTTTCTTACTACGATTAATACCATGTTGTGTCATTCTTTCTTATACATAATCTCAGGTTATCTGATGAAAAATAAGGCAACATTTTGTTGTAATTGACACATACATTTCTATTAAATGCTGCTAGTTAGTTTATTACTTATTTTCAAGTGGAAAAACTAAAAAGATGAGATGCTTTGGATGCTTATTTATCAGAAAATGTTCAGATTTTAAATCTATGCAGTCAAGAAAAACATCAAATCAAAAAATCAAACCGACTATTTTTGCATCGATTTTCCTATATTTTTTGTTTCTCATAGTCAAACAATTTCTGACTATGACTTTGGGAACTGCCAGCACGTACTGACCGGCAGGACAGAATTACCAATATTTCAAAATTATTTATCATAAGTTTGAAATATTTGTATTTATCATTAACATGTTTTCATTTAAAAGTGTTAAAGCTGAACTTTGCAGGCAGGAAAGTTTATGCAGCTTAGTACTTCATTAAATAAATTATACCTTCTTTGTTGTTGGGATTTTGACTCGAAAACTGATAAAACACAAAGAATTAAAAATGATGTCTGATTTTATAATTGATTTTTGAAGATAAAAGTCTTGTGTCTCTTCAGTTTGTTTGGTGTGTTTAAATAGGCTGGAATCAAACTGTTTGATTGGTAGAGGACTGATATGCTCCAGATATTGGTCGCCCATTACATCACCCCAAAGATTTAGGAATATTATCAACATCATGACCTGCACTGTATAGTAACAGATGGTTCTTTAAGCTGCAATTTTTTAAAAAAAGACTTCAGTATCTGTTTCCTGCATACTCTGGTGCACATAACTTCATTTATGTTATGTGCACATAACATAAATGTTATGTGCACATAACAAAGGTGAAAAACAAAGGTGAAAAAAGGAGGCAGAAATCTACGTTCCAGACTCTAGAGTTCGTACCCGCTGTTCCTGGCAGGACACAAACGTCTGGAATCCTGGTGAAACACCAAATCCTAGCTGGTCGATGAAGGACGGCTCCTCCTGACTGTGTATCTGAACTTTGATCCCAGCTTCAAAGGAAGTCTCATCTGAGGGGAGACAAAGGTGAAGAGAGTGTGAGATAACTGATAAGAGATAGAAAAAAGGAGTAAGCTTACACGAAAGACTTTTTTACTAGAGAAAACTTTGAAATTTTCTAGAAAAACAACACATTTCTAAGGTTTAAAAGTTGAAAATTACTGGAAAAACAGACATTTTGAGATTAGTCTCAGAAAATTCCTAGAAAAAACAAGGAAATGTTTGAGTCTGAAATGTTGAAAACTTTCTTTAAAAAAAACTTGAGATTAATTAAGACATTTTCTGGAAAATCAAGAAAATTCAAGGGTTCAAAAGCCAGAAATTTGCAAGGAAAAAAAATCTACAATTTTTAGATTAATCTTAGAAAAACAAGGACATTTTGGAGTTTGAAAAGTTGAGAAGTTTCTAGAAAAATGTCAGAAATTTTGGCATTAATCTTAGAAATGTTCTAGAAAAAACTAGGAATTTTTTGAGTTGAAAATGTGAACGTTTGCTATAGAAACAACTCAGAAATTTTGAGATTCATTTCAGAAATTTTCTAGAAAAAAAACAATGAAGTTTGAAACTTTTGAATCATCAAACATTTCTGAGTTTTGAAGCCAAGAAATAAAAAAAATATATAATCTTGTTTTTTCTAGAAAATTTCTGAGATTAATCTACAAATTTCTGTGTTTTTTGGCAGAAATCTTTTTTGTCCTATGATTCTTTCACGCTAACCGAGGCGCTGACATGAACCCTTTTGCCTGCGCACACACACACACACACACACACACACACACACACACACACACACACACACACACACACACACAAGGGTCTCTGACCTGTTTCTCCCCAGACTGGCAGGTATTCATCCTGCTGGATGTCCAGCATGAGCTCCAGTCCGTTTCCCATGCCGCCCTTGGTGGTGATGAGCGGAGGACTCCCATCTCCACCGGCGTTGAAGGTGTAGCATTTCCCGTAGCGAGTGAAGACCTAAAGTGACACAAAGGAAGTTCAGAAATGACATGTCATGCTTTTCCACTTGGGGTCAGTGTTGCACTCACTTTCTGGGGTTTATGTGTGAATGCGTTTAGGTGTTGGTGATAACATGTATATGTATTTGACAGATAAAGCATGACAGAAACAGAGAGAGGAAAAACTGTGGGAGAAAGAGGAGCAGGAGGAAGAAAATGGTAAAAAGAAGGGTTTTTTCCCCCCATGGCTGTGTAAGTTACACAATCAGCCCAGTGAGGTGATGGAGACTGGCAGTCTGGCGATTTAACATTCCCTCGCTCGCTCTTTATGGCACTTATAATGGACCTGATGTTACCATGGAGACCAAGCATCCCAGCCAGGAAGAATGCTGCTTTAATTTTCAAGGAAAGCTGAGAGACAGATGTTAAATCGGGCTTCTGTGAAATACGAACAGCACCCAGTTTCATAGAAACCAAACAATATCAAGCAGTGAAGGACTCTTGCATTAGACCGTTAAGTGCTGCGTGAGTCACATAAACCAAGGCAGGGAACGACGGAGAGTTGGGATGCAAAGTGAAGAAGACAGAGCGATAGCGGGAGTTTAGCCTCTGATGCTTGGAGCAAGCTTTTGTTCGCCATTTTTTTTTGCCACAGACTGACATATCTATGATTAGAGGGAGCAAGCCAAACAAGTAATTGCCGAGAAAGAGTTTGGATCTCGCTGCAGGCAGTTTAAACATTTGGGGCCATCTATCATGAAAAGTCAGCGAGGGACTGCTGCTGGTTGCAGCAGACGCAGACATCAATCTGAGGTGGAGAAAAACATTCAGCGCTGAAAAGGCGATGGGAAGGCACATTAGGCCTCGGTATTTACTTTGTTTTTCAAGTGCTGCACACTGAAAATATGCAAAAATGAAAATGTGGAGGGAGCACAAGTGCAGGACTGGGAGTAATTGGAGTTTATGTGTTTTCTGTGTCTTTTGAAAGCATCACAAAAATATTCACACCCAGCTCGAAATGGGTTCAAACGGCTGAGTGCAGCAATTTTCACAGCAATTACAAAATGTGGTTTTAGCTCCGAGTGCAAGTCTCCAAAATGACGGCATAAATGCACCAAGCTCAATGGTGAAGCTGAAAGTGTTTCATTTGCTGCACATTTGTAGTTTTCATGCTGCAAGGTGCAATTATACATAAAAAAGATACATCTAAATTTGTATATCTTCTAAATGTTTGACTTCGCCTCACTGCAAGTGCCATCATTATGTCGATTTAATGAGAAGCTGGTTGGATGCTGATAAGAAAGATGACCAAGGGAATTTAACATGTTAATACAAACTGCAAATTAACATCTTCACAAAGCAACATAAGCTCCTCCAGTGTTTGCATCAGTTGTTTGCTTTATTATTTCTGCACGATTTATTAAGCACATTGCACGAAACGCACACAGTGGCAGTTTGGCTCATTAAGTCCAATGGGAGAAATTTACAAATATTTCTATGTCAGGTTGCAGTTCTTCAGCCACAAACTAAGTAAAAATCATTTATTAATATTTTAAGTTCGATAAAAGCTTTTATTATCAAGACAAGCTGCTTTAAACTAAGAAGCATCTGCAGAAATCACTTATTGATTCAGTCAGATGTTCTGGTTCAGGTCCAGTTCTCTCTTATATCAAAATGTGCCAGATTATAACAATTGTTCAAACTAATAATATAAATATATTGAGGACTACTAATTTATAATTATGTCAGAATAAAAAAGTTAGTGTGTGATTGGATTCACAATCCTCCAAGAAAACACAGTAATTTACATAAATTCTTAAAAAAGATTTCCCCATTAAATATGTAATATTTCATTTAAATATTGAACATTTCTGGAATAAGTTTTGCACACTTTGCATATTAGTTCCTACAAATATTGCGGTGCACTTTCTTCCACTTATTGCAACACAATCTCTCAGGAAATCACTCTGTCACCACTGACAGTCACTCTGGTAGCCTATTTTATAATTTCAGAACAATTTTTATTCTGTGAGATCACGCTATTTATTAAACAAAGCAACCAACTAACACAAAATACACAAATTTGAAATTTAGGATTCAAAAACTGCTAGACTTTTTGGATCGAAAAGACTTATTTTGTCCAAATGTATGGAGAGCCATTTGCGCCAAAATTAACTAAATAAATAAATGGGTTAAATAAATAAAAAATGAGTAAAATAAATCAAAAAATGAAGTAAATGAGTGAAATAAATAAAAAATTTGTTAAATAAATAATTTAGCTTTTTCATTAAACCAATTTTTAATTTATTTATTTTTCATATTATCAATTTCCCAATTTCTCTTTTTTATTTATCTATTTGTCATTTATCCCTTTATCCATTTACCCATTCAAATGAAGAACAAAAAGGACAAAAAAAGACGTCCGTATTCGACTAACTGGCATACCCGTCAATCCAGCATACTTCATGGTAACGCGCATGCGCACATCGATGTTACGTCACATACTGCTTACACATACCGCCGATCCAGCAAGATTTGTAGTATCGTAATTCCGCCACATGTTGCGCTGTCTGAAAAATTCCAGCAGTTTCTGAAAGGGGAGACGTTGCGCTTTCCAGCCAATATAGGGTTATTATGGTAATATACCGAAGTGTCTTTTAACAGACTGTAAATTGTGAAAATAGCTTCCTAGATGTTGAAAGTTCCAGTTGTTATGGATAAATGGGCAAATATATTTACTCACAGGACATTTAAAGAACTGCGTGCAATTAAAATAAGCAAAAATATCCAAGCGGACTTTTTAAATTTAGGACATAAAGGGTTTTAAATAACGATTAAGAAACCGGTTTGGGATTCCCATCTCAGTGCTGTGTGAGGAAAAACAGCAGGCAAAATAAAATATCGCCGTCTGACAGTTTGAAAGCGTAATGTTGCTGTGGTTTGGTGTGGAAGAAAATGTAGGTGTCAAATGTTTCTGGAGTGAAAGGAATGAGTCTGAGCTGATGGGAGCCTGGAGAAGACCAGAAATTGGAGAACACTGTTGGCAGGCACTGAAATTCAGTATGAATAGATTTCTGTCTGGAGCTCATGAACTGCCAGGATGCGTTGTAAAATGACAAAAACTATTTTTCAGCCAGGTATTGTTTGAGAGTCTTTAAGTCACAAACCTGCCAAGAGGAGAGACGCCACAATGTAAATATTCGAGGTTAGTTATTATTGGTCCCAAACAATCCCAGCAGTCAGATGATTTATTCTGTGTTGGCATCACGTCACGTGTTCGTCATTTTTGGTTTGTTGCATCTACTAAACAATATTTGCAACACAAGACACATTACATAAAATAAAACATTTTGCAGAGTTAATCCTCACTGGTCAAAGCTGAATATTTAGAAGAAATATGTTCAGTAACTCTGAGGTTGTTGAAATATTTCAGTGTTGATCGGCTGACTGACGCTGCTGCCTTTTGAGTTTAAAGTCTCTTCATGAAAAACCGTCTTCCTTTTCTTTTCCTCTTCTCTCTGCTGGAGTTGGCGCTCTCTACACACTCATTTTCACCTATTGATCACACAGCCTGATGGCTGGCTCAACATCTGTAAAAGAGGAAGGACTCTGTCCTTTCTCCTGCAGTCGGAGGAAAAATGCGTTGACCGGCACGGCATAAACAAATCAATCATTGTATAAATGTTAAATGGTGTATATGAGAGGTGCATAATGTTCTCCAGCAGTGTGATCGATCCACAGATGTGAGTTTATTTCAGGCGACACTCGGCCTCAGCTGTAGGCTGCACCAAAACAAAGTCTATGGAGCTTTTCTGCACAATAAAAATGGTTTTCAGCACCAGAATAAAAAAAAAAGTTATTTATTTCAATCTGTAGAACGTAGAAACTACAAATCAATCCTTCCTGACATTCTGTAATTAATTATCTTCTATACTTCAAACAGACTGTAATGTTTGTAGCTTTCTGATCTATAAAACTGTCACTCACATGTAATTTTTCATGCATTGAAAAGCTCTCAACAGAGCTCAGCGGTAATAAGTCATTATGCACATAATTATGTATATCTGTTTTATATACGCATGTCAGGTTTTCAAAGAATCTCTAAAAGGCTAATCCTTGCACTTTGCCATCCATTTGGCAAGGTCTTAATACAGCCTTCCAATCTGCGACTGGCTAAAAGACGTCTCAGAAGGCTACGTTCAGTCCATTAGCGCTCTCCCTGTTTAATAGGGGCGGTTTTAAAGACTTGAAAGCTGTCTCGGTGAAGTGCAAACACTTTCACTGTTATTAAGCTGTATTCTTCAACACCTACCGCTGGGAAAGGCAAGCAAGGAGCAGTCAACAGTGACCAGAGCGACAATAAAAGCTAAAGAGCGTTACAAAAGCAAAACAGAACAAATTCAATCAGGATTTCAGCTTAAGGAATACAAAATAGCAAAACATTTCTGCTTTTCTTCATGTGTATGAAGCTTCTCAGACATTTTTTTAGGCTGCTAGCTTGCTGCCAGCTGTTTGCTAGTGTTAGCATGCTAACAGCATGTTGAAATGTTTATGCACAGCATTTATTTTAATGTGTTACGGTAGTTACACGTCCACTGCTAATGGGAGCATGTCTGAAGGATTTGGTTGCACGGCAGAATAAAATATTTATGGGGACATCATAAATCAGAGACTATGAGATTATTGTCCTCTTGTTCTGCATAAAATATGCAAATAAACTGGTCTCACTTTTTACTTCTCTGTTTGTTAACTTCTAGATGGTGAAAAATTGATTGCCAGAAACAAAAATGGCCTCGATTTGCAAAGGTGTGATGTTTTTGTTAGTGTGATGTTTTTGTTGTTGTCTCTCTGCGATGTCTCTTAGAGAAAACACTGGTTTGGGCCCACAGGGCTTGAAATGTCGAACCTTTTCTCTTTTTGTTTGTGTCCACAGCGGTTTTCACGTAAGTTTAAGATGCATTTCCTCTACTATGTTAATTGTATTCCTGCTTTTTCTGTCACCATTACATTTTTATCTGAAGTCAACAGTTGCTTCTCATACAAAAATAACTAAGTAGAAAAATTGACCTCAAATTTGGTTTCAGTGCCAAAAGTAGCTACAATTTTTCACATTTTGTCATCTTTAGCCACAACGTTTGTTAGGTTTCATCTGGTGGACCAAGTTGTACATAACATATTAAAATCTGATGTTGCTGCTGAATCAATTCAAACTATTTTTTACTTCAATTGCAGCTGCAGCTCTACACACGTGCAAAGATTGAATTTTTTGGTACATTTTTCCTCGCAAAATAGCTTAAGCTCAGACAGATTGGATAAAGAGCCTCTGTGTGAACATAAGTTTTCAAGCCACCACAGACTTAACTGGATTTGAAACTGAATTGGGTCATTCTAACACATTTATACGCTTTAATTTAAGACCCTCCACTGAATCTCTGGCTGTACAGAGTTATTATCCAGTTGGGAGGTGAACTTCTGCACCATCCTGAAGTCTTTCTCAACTAGCACCAGTTTCCTGGCCTATGATGAAAAATGCGCCTTCTGTTATGGTGAAGGTAGGTTTTAAATGAGGGTAGTGATTGGTAATTTTCCACCAGACTTTACATGTAAAACAAAAGTTAATGGTTTCTTCTTCTACATGGTTACCGTACCATGGCTTCTGTCTTTCTTTCAGCCACAAGTTATTTTTTTAAAATCCAACTGGAACAACTGAAATAAATACTTTTCAATCAAATCTACGGCATCTTAGTCATCTCTAACAACACAAAAAGAGACGAAATATCTGGCATTAAAAGGAGTTCATGCATATACTTCTGAAAATAATGCAAACAAATGGTTTTTTTTTAGAGATGGGAGATATACACTGTAAAAAAAAAAACATCTCTAATTTGTAAAACACGGCAGCTGTGATTCCCAGAATCTTACCGTATACCGTATATACAGGTTTTATATATTTATACGGTAAAATTCTGGTAAAATCCTGGCAATAACAGCTGCTGGTATTTTACCGTAAATTAGAGATGTGTGTTTTTTTTTAAATTATTTTTACAGTGTACTCTATTGTCACACTGTAAAACATTTGAAGGTGGTTTAACTTGAAAATGAAAGTCCACCTGCTGCCTTAAAAATGCAATTAAAGTCAACAATTAAATTATTTTGGTTTTAACTCAGAAATTAAAGTTCATGAAGTTGATTAAGTAACAAACACAAGTTGTCTAAACTTTGTTTTTTAAGTTCATTAATCTTGAATTGTGAGTTTCAACTTAATGCTGCAATTTAAACCACTTAAGTATTTCAGTATATTCAAGGGGGAAAAAAACTGCCTTCACCTGGTTAAAGAGCCACATTTCTCTTTTATTTTACTCACAATATCAGGTTAATATAAATACTTATTTTACTTTAGAATAATTTAAATTCTTTTTTCAAATTGCATAAACAAATTTGAGTTTTATTAAACATCACAATGAATTCTGCTCAAAAACATTTAGTGTAAAATGGACATTATCCTCAAGCATTAAAATAAACATTTGCCTTAATAACAAAAGAATCAGATCAACGTAACGCACTTCCATCTCAGGATACAAAAACAAGCCGCTAAGAATTCTGGGAAATAGTTCCGACTCCTGTCTTTATCTTCTTTTAGTTTTTTTTTAAGTGCTAACCTAAAAACTTGAGTTCATTTCACTCTTGGAGGTTTAACAAAATGAATAAAAAGTTAACGCAACTTTCTGCTGTAAGTTCATCTTTCACAAACTCACACATTTAAAAGTTCAAAATCTAAAACTCGCTAAATTTATTTGACTTAAAGTGCAGGAGACAGCAGACACAACTAAATGCAGCTCAGATGTTTTACAGTGCAGACAGTGAGTACATTTTAACCTTCAGGTTGGTCTGCAGGCCTCACTAAATATCAGTCTGTTGCACTTTGCATGCATAATAGAAACTTGTCCTTAACTTAATCCTCTCTGCAAATATGACATTGAGAAAAATCTTTAAAATATGCATTTTTACCTTTGGAGTGGTCAACCCCACCAGCTCATCCAAATAATTTTTATTCTTTGACTTACCTTAGAAACCACTGTGTAGTAAATTTAGCATTCTGTGTCTCTGTAATATTCAGCAGGCGGTTTTGAAGGCCGCCTCATTGTGATCGCTCATGTTACCAGAACAAAGATGGAAATAAATAAAAGCCTCAGAGCAAAACCACACGCTCCTCCTCCGCCATTAGGGCCTGGATGAATAGCTGACTCACCAGACTAATAGCCAGGTGGAACCGAAAGCCGCTCCAAAGGGAGAATAAAATATGTGCACAGGATGTTTGTGTTTTCCTGTCTTAATAATGACAAGACTATGCAATATTTTCAGTGTCGGAGTAATCCTGAGTCACCATCTGTCAAAATAAAGAAGCTAAAGAGTTGATAAAAATACAAACTGTGTGCTTTAATTAAAGCGCAAAATAAAACTTTCTTTGGGCATCTTAGAGGGGTAAGAAGAGATTTCCTAACAAGCTGCTTCTCTTCGACTTGCTGTGACCAATCAAAGGATGGTTTTCACAAAGAGTGTGTCTGATGAGAGGGACACTCCACCTCACAAACACACCAAATGGGCTCTGTGGCTTCATTTGCTGCTCCATGTTTCCTGACCCTGTTTAAGTTTCTGTATTTCCACAGATGGGCAGCCGGAGAAGCTGCACCAGGGTCAGACTGAAAGTGTCGTAAGAAGACATTTTATTCAAATCTGCATTTAGGTATGAGACTAATGGGCTGAAAGCCTGCAGTGACTCAATCTAATGCATTTTATGAAAACTGTGCTGTACTTTGAAGTGAGATCAAAGGAGACGGGAAGGTATTCTCACAAAAGTAATGTTTTAAACAGACAAAGAGAGCAGATCTGTGTCCTTTTCTATTGAAATGCTTTGCTTTGTGGAGACCAAAATCAGATTAAAACATTTTAATCTAAAGGATGGGAAAGATGCTGTGATGTTAAAGCTCTCCATAAGCTTCTTTAATAGACTTCTGTTAAAATTATGTGGTAAAAAATAAACCAGGAGGATTTATTTCATTTTTTTTACACTATTAACATGATCTAAACAGTAAGTTAGCAAAAAAATACTTTTTTGATTTTGGTTCAATTTCAGTGTTCAGTTATGTTGATGTGTCATTTATCTTTGTTTCATTTTCACTTCTGTACTTGTTAAATGTCACATTATATTTGGAAACTGATTTAAAATGAAAATTTTTAATAATTTCTTTGCACACACCATGAAAACTAATGATTAGGAGGCCTAAAGAAAACAGTACAGTACATGTACCTTTGTTTAGTTTATAATCCAAATAATTATTCAGTGGAATATTTAGTAACTACAACAAATGATAATATTAAAAACCACAATTTCTATGGAGTAAACTCTAATCCAGGGTAATTTACACTCTGCTCCTAACCACTTCTGTCTGAATTTGGCTGAAATTTGAAGTTTTAAATTAAATACTTTGTATACAGAAACAGATAAAATCTTGGAAAAAATAGTAAGGAATTCCAAAAGCCAAAACTATTTGCAGAATTTATCGTTCAGACATCGCCCCCGTCACAAGCGCCTAAGCAATGCCTGCTTGTTTTCACCAGCAGGAAGACCCGCCATCGCCGCCGCCGCCTCAGAACAGCCATTTGTCAAAGTGATCAAGGTTTATCGTGGCATTAATCACGTCGAAGATGAATGTGCAGCACAGAGAAAACAATCAGCAACAATCAATTACTGGTAAATGCGCAGCCGGAAACAAAACATATTCAGTTCAGTCAAAGAGTTTATTCGTCAATTCAAGACTCCCTTGTTGCATTGTAATTAAACTTTCTGTTGTGTTTAATACCAACCACATGAATGCGACAACGGGCCGATGCTGCACCGTGTTGCACACACATCCATGATCCTTAAACGTTTCCACATTTTGACAAACTTCTATTAGATTAGTGAGACTTTAAGCTTTAAATGCAACTTTAAAAGAAAAGATACATTTTCAGACAAATGTAAATCTTAATCTGGTAAATATTTGTGTTTAGTCCTCTGAGTCAAAGCATGGTAGAGTCTGCTAATACTGAAAGTCTTTTCTTGTATTTATTTACCAGATTTGCTCATGGAGACTGAAATCTTTGTCCGTTCTTCTTTTAAAAACAGTTAAAAATCCATCACAAAGTTTTAACAGGATTTAGGTCTGGATTTTGACACATAGATCTGTTTTTATTGAAATTATTTCACTGCAGCTCTGCCTTCATGCTGTCCTGCATGATGCTGAATCTCTGCCTCTGTCTCCTTAGCAACAGGTTTTCTTCCAGGCTTATCCTCTTTTTAACTCCATCTATCATCTTACTACCTCCAACCTGCTTCCCTGTCTCTGCTGAACAAACGTATCCCCTCAGGATGATACTGCTTCCACCATGTTTTATAGTGAGGACTGGTTCAGGCGACATCCGGCAATAATGCCCCTCTCATATTGTTTTACAGGACTGCAGGCAGGTGAGCAGTCAACATGATTTTTTGTCTTGGGTGTCTCTAAATAGAATGAAGGCATTTGGGTTTTGTGTATTTTATATGGACATATCTGAAGAAAAAGGGCTAAACACATACTTTCCAGATATGCATTTGCAAAGACGTTTCTGAATGAAATGCAAAACAGAACCAGCGGTGATAAGATTTGGAAAATCAGGAAAACAGAAAACGAAGTTTGTAACTCCAGTCATGCAGCTTTTAGATGCAACACACCTGAATCACAAAACTGATTTACCTGCTTTGCAAAAGTCTGGTTGGAGCAGAGATGCATCTAGAAGTTGCAGGACAGTGCAGAGCGAGACAGTGCAAGTCTGGCAGTCATAAATTTATGTAAAAAAATCTACTAAGAGAAGAAAGTTAGTTGGGGGTTGTTTAGGTGATTTATCTGTGGTCTTCTCAGTCCTGTGCAGAAAGGATTCTTAGCCGCTTCAAGGGATTTGTTGTTTGTTTGATTGTGGGAAAAGGAATCTACAAAACCAGAAAGCAAATAAACGGTTTTCCTCTTTTTTTTTTTGAAGGTCGCAGTCAGAATAATGAATGAGAATTGATCATGTAAATCAGCGGTTTCAGCGCATTGACTTGGGGATCTCATGTTTGCTGCCGCACAGGGTGAAGGGCAGCGCTGCGTTATTTATCACCTAATCGTTGTGAACAGCCGGCACACCTGATGCTTATTGACAGCCGAGCAGTAATGAGAAATCTAAAAGCAGCTGCTGACCTAACTTCTTCATCACTTGTAGAAAATTGCAGCAAGTCAAATTGTTATTGCTCAAGAAATCCAACATCAGTCTCGTCTTTGTAAATTAATAACATGAAGCCTTCCCAGATATAGGATTTTCTTTCTTTATGTGGGATTAAAGCAACCGGCTCCTGCACAATAAAAGTAATTCTTGTCCCCAGGCTCTTCCTTCCTCCCTGGCTTGCATTGTTCTCCCGCGCGTCTCCTGAACTATGATGTTCTTTTCCCTGGCGACTCCGCTCCTTCTCCTGCTCCACTTCCCCACCCACTCCTGCCTCATTTGATGAATATTTCACAGGCCAGTAGAGACAGAGCCTCCTCCTCTCTCATCCTTTTCCCAGAAGACTGTCCAGCTCTCGGTACCCATCACCTTCGGAGGTGATAGAATCATAGTGCTGAGTAAGGGGTCATCCCTGGAGACCGCAGGAAACCAGAAAGCACATTAAAAAAAGAGAGAAAAATGGAAGTATGTGTTCACTAAAGTTGTATCTGGCTCTCAGAGACGGCCTGATCTGAAAGTCAGGACTGTGCTGACCTTCGCTTTATTGGAGCCTGGCAGAGTGAATTTAAAATTAGCCCTGCACTGCAAAACAAGAAAACAGCGAAAGGTCAATTAAAACCTTTATAATCACTATAAAACGACGACGGTGCGCTGCAGACATTCGCATAAAGGAGAATATAGTATAAAACGTAATCTGTCCAACAAGGAAAGTGTCGTAATAACATAAATAATAAATAAAAAATTGAAGTATAGCTCATATGGCTGCTTGTTACAGCCTTCAGTGCATTAAAGTTAAAGTAAGATAACTACAGTACAATCAATGGTGAAACTGTCTGTTTTGAAGGGAGGCAGACATATTTTAACACTATTTAGTGTTTTAATAAGTGAATATATTTATAATTCTGTAACAACTTAAAACCACCCAAAAACAGGTGCAGTTATACCCGAAACATGTTCATGTCGGGGTGTTTAAACTAGATTTAAATAATATTCTGATTCAAAGTGTGGCAGCAAAATTAGTAGATTTTAATTATGCACCAGTGACTTGTGAGACAGAGAAAGTCCTGGTGCAAAAACACGGCAAATGTTTTTCAAAAATTTGTTCTCTAAATAATCATCAAAGCAAAGCAAACCAACAGAGTAGTTAACTAAACACAGACAGGTTTTCTATATTCAGTCACACGGCTCCTGCAGTTTCTTTTCGATGAGATGAAACTCATGAAACAACATGAAAATGTTGGAGAAACTGGAGCTTTCTCACAGCTCAAACAGTCGAGAGGAAAAAGGGTTTCTGCAGCAATTTTTTGTGTAAAAGTCATTTTCTTGTGGTGTTTTTTTTTTAAGTGTATCAAATTAACCACATGCGTTTAGTCACTAATTATCTAACAAATCAATGGAGAGAAAAAGTTGATAAAGATCCGAATAATTCTAGTCAGAAATCCAAATGAAATTATTTGAAATTCAAATAACTTTGCACATCTAAAACTGACTGAGTGATAAGAAGTATTTTAAATTAAAACAAATCTGGAACTTATAAACCAGTAGAAATCTGCAGTGAGTATCTAAAACTGAAATTATTATTTATTTTTATGTTTAAATAATATCTTATAATTAAAATATTTTACTTGGTTTTTAATTGGAAAACTGTGATGAGCATTTCTTCTCCTGAAAGCTTGACACGTCCAGCTAAAAATAGCACCAATGTTTCTTTACAGTAGAAATAAAAGATCGGATATGAATCAGTGAGTAAATAAGGGGAGACGGAAAAACAGGAAATCTGTAACAGAACCACGATGACTGATTGAGCAGAGGCTTTTGCCAGTCTCTGAGGACAACTAATTGATGTTTTAAAGCAATCATGGTAGATGGAGAGCAGCAACACGACCCAAACAGCTGTGAGGAAATTTACTCTACTGGTAACTGAAACATAAAATCAGAGATTTTCTGCTGAAATGTATCAAAACATCTCCAGAGAGCAGACGATGAGCTGAATGTTAAATATAATCTTGGGAATACTGACGAGAGATGTTAGCGCGCTCGCTCACATTCCCCCTGAGAAGCTGAAGATCTTTTAGTTTGAAGTCAAATTTTCACTTTTTACTTGTTTAACATGGACTGTCAAGCAGAATCAAGTGAGCAGAAGCCAAGCAGTGCAAGAAAAGCATGATATATGTTTGAAAATTAAACATCCACAGCCCACACCAGTTAATTGTGACATGGGAATGCTCTTGGACAGGAACTCCCCGGTCAGTGCATCTCGATGAGCCGATCCATATGGGATGCTAAAACCTCCTCTGCCTGCCTCCTGCCTGCACGTCTCAATCATCACTACAATCGCCTACAAATCTCCTGTCAGCCTGCGCGAGCCAGCCATGCGACACACATCCCACGCTCACATTCGGCAGCGTGAGAAATGGCAGGGAAGGAGGAAGACGGTCGCTCCTCTCTGAGCTGCTTCTTCACCAAGTTTCCCTCCTGACTGCACAGAAACAGACCTACCAAGACTCCAAGGTGGCTTGAGTGCAACTTTTATTTACCTACATATGTAGAAATAATAAAATCCTTCAAACGATGAACCAGAATAAAAGTTTAAAGCATAGGCATATGGGGTAAATAAAATGTGTTTATTGGATTTTCTTGCGCAAAATCATTCTCATGTAATGAGATTTTACTCAATTTATTCAATTTTACACTTGCGTGTGAAATTGACTTAAAAAAAAAGTGCAATTATGCAACCGCACATCTTTGAAAAGCATTAGTAGAGCATCCAGTACAACCAATAACGATGCAGCAAGTGGTTTCTGGTTGGCAAGTCAGCAACAAAACACTTTGTCTTTTCCAGCAGCCATTGTACAGCACATACAGCAGTAAAACCAGCTGGATAAATGTGCTGGAGCTCAGCTTGGGTTGCTAGGTAACGAGCAGTGCTTCCTAGGGGTTACTAGGTGACGGGGCAGTGACTGCTGATTTGTGACGTTACATTCAGGTTTTTGAAACGGGTCGTTTTCCAAACGTCAAAAAACATTAATTTATTGCAAAAAACCTGGAAAGTGATTTATTTAAACGCTTAAATAAATCACTCTAAAAGAAGCAGTGGAGACCCGACTGGAAGTACAAAAACGTACAAAATGTTTGTAGCATAATACGTCCCCTTTGCTCTTTGTAATGTTGGAGTAGTTGTAGGTAATTGCACCAAATTACATTTAAGTGTTCAAATCAGCTCTCAAGAAAGTATTTTTAAAAATATAAATTAGCATTTCGCTTAAACAGCGACATTATAATGTCAGTTAATAACCTGAATTGACTCTTCAGGCCAAATTGTGTCTCTGGGTTGAAAAGAATCAGTGTAAGAGTTGTGTGATCCTCACAATCACACCTCAGGGGTTTCCCATGTCGCAGGCACACAGTCCACTCTGCTAATATCCTCGGCCCACTCGCAGCTTCTCTGCAGAAACACTGGAAGAAAAGTATTCTGAGAAGTTTCAAATCGTGATAATTAGATGAACGATGAATATTAAAGTTCAGCCTGTTTAACTCGTATACGTTTCCAAGAATTTTATTTTCTCTCCTACTGATTTTTTGGCATTAAAGGCCTAAATAGTGGAAACGAATATACCTTGAATTACGTTCTGCAGACTTTTTAGGTTTTAGATGTTTGATTTCTTGTTCAAACTTCTTGTTATTGACTGCTTGACATTTTTCTTTTTTAAATCATTTGTGCAGTAATTTGTCTTGTAGATAAAGCAGCTAAAAATCTCTTAATATTAAATAAAATCATCACATTCTGTAGGAATATAGTTTACAGATTCTATATTTAATTTATTACAAGTTCACTGTTACCAGGAATTCATTGTTTATTTATTTTTCTGCATATTTTCTATGCTCAAAGTGCACTTGCAGAGACTTATTACAGCAGTATAATGGTACATGGAAAATCCCATCTTTGATATTAGTAAGAGAAAAAAATGTTATAAAGAAATAATATTTTCTACAAGATCACTGGTTTTCTCTAAGGTCGATACAATTTTTCTCAATATGGACTTCTGTTCCTTACAGGATAAATGCACCAAGGCTGGATTTAAAAAATAAAAATTATGTAAAAATAAAACATGAATATATTTTGATTTTGCACCTCAAACAGGCCAGTAAATGTGAAATGAATTGTGTAGATCAGTGTTTTTCAACCACTGTGCCGCGGCACACTAGTGTACCGTGAGTGATCGTCGGGTGTGCAGTGGAAATTACCCAATCTCACCTACCGTATTTTCCGGATTATAAACTGCTACTTTTTTCCTACACTTTGAACATGCGGCTTTTCTGTGGATTTTTCTTCAACCACCAGGGGGCTCTTTAGCAGGAAGAGAATCATTGGAAGTCAAAAAATTTGAAGGTGCGGTTTATAGCTCATAGTCTGGAAAATACGGTAATTGGTCTTAAAAGATTTTTTGAAAACGAATTAATTATCTGCAAATAATGCCATCTTTGAGTGTCTTGCTGTAGTAGTGACTAGCGGCGTAATCATGTAATTTTCTTACCACTAGATGGCAGCAGGTACAGAGCATTTTACATTAAAACAAGATAATTAGTGATGCATGAATGTTAAACACACACACAACAGTGTTGTGGCCCTGTTCAGGTGTATTTTTGAAGTGACATGTTAAGTGCAATTTGAAATAAGAAATGTAAAATATGATAAAAATAAATTTTTGTGTTTATTTGATTCCTATTCAAGACACGTTGATAAGAATGACTATATACAATATAGGCGGCTACAGAGTATCTTTGTTTACATTTTTGGTTGGTGGTGTGCCTCGTGATTTTTTCAACTAAAAAAATGTACCTTGGCTCAAAAAAGGTTGAAAAACACTGGTGTAGATTAATGGTGTCCAAACTTTTGGCCATTTGGGTCAAATTCGCACAGTTCAAAGTACTAATGGACCACAATAAAAATAAAAATAAAATAAAAGAGTTGCAAATGGCTGCATATTTCTCTTAGTATTTCATACTCTTTAGCTCTTAAACTGTCACAGTTATTACATAATAATCAACTCGTTCTGCTTACATAAAGGAGAAGTATAAATGACTTTGTGAAATTTAGTGTAGAAGCTGCAGACTGCAACCGACTGTGAGCATCTCTTACAAACTTGTGATTAAAACTAAACACAGCTGGCTGTGAAATATGCTCTCAGTTTGTGCCTACTGGGCTTCTGCACAAACATACGGAGAGAAGGAGGAATAAATTGTTGGTTATAAACTGAAGGGAATACAATGACGCCCATTTTCTTGCAGCTCTTATGAGTTTATTGTTATCTTACTAGTTGGTTCCTTCATGGATATAAGTCACCATTTGTTTTCTGTGCATAATGCATTTGTGTCTTTTGGTTTTAATTTAATTGAGAACAGTCTGGGGAAAAGACATTCAGTCACATTTAATAAATTAGAATAAGTGTCCAGATTAAAATGTGTAAATTCAGAACAATTAGGAAAAAAAAGTTTATGAAGTAATGTGGATAATATTATTACTGCTATTATTTTTGTAGGTGTTTTCGTTTTTTTTTATGTTTTCTTTGTCAATTCAAACAAAATTCTGTTTGTTCTTAACTAAATCTAATTAAATCTGAATCAGAAATTTAACTTAAATAGAGATTACATCGATGGGTTAACTATTAAAAGAGTGTGTGTCGTTTATTGGATTCATGTAATATGTGTAAGGTTATGTAGGCGATGTGAAGATAAATGGATAAAAAGTGGGAATATAGATAAATTTGCACTTCCACCCACTGCCTTGAATATGTAAAGCAAAGGTTTTGACATTTTGCTACATGGTGCAAGTATTCCTGTACATATTCATGAAGTAATACAGATTTTTATAAAAAGCATATTTTCAATTTTAAACTAACTTCATAAACAAGTTTTGAATGTTTTCTGTTATTTGTTGCTTTTTTTTTACTTTGAGTAGTTTCACTGTGTCAATGAATTTGAATAATTTAGATTGTACAAATAGTGTGTTAGTATTACCTCGATATCCCACCGTATGAATTATTGCTCTTTTTTGCAGTGTTGTTAATGCCTGCAGTGCAGTTTTGCTCCAGATCTCTGCGCAGATTCTTAAATAAGGTGCGAAGCTTTTGGTTTATGACAGACTTGACTTATTTAACAGAGATATGTTTTGAGACTTTACCTGGAGCATTTCTGAATTTTGAATCAATAATGACAACTAAAAATGTATCTTCATCAGCTCTTTCAATATTCACCCCTGTATCTACATTCCTCTGTGTGATTGGCACTTCCCAACTAATTATTTCTGTTTTATTCAGGTTTAAGGAGAGCTTGTTTTCATTTAACGAGTTGCATCCTTTAGTAGCTGTTTATCTCAGGTGCAATAGGGAATGAATACATGAATTATGAACAATGTGGGACTAAGCACTGAGCCTTGAGGAACTCCACACATAACGTCCAAATATTTAAAACAAACATCTCCCAACTTCACAATAACTATGAAACCTCTTCATTCCATATTGTCACCTTTTGTATTAATAAATTAGGATTCACTGTGTTAAATGTTTTTTTTTTGTCAACCAGCTATTGAACATGATTTTTAATAAGCTCAGATTTCTGTTAAAAAATGCTTTTATTGGTCTGATGTAATGCTCTAATCTCAAATGTTTTAATTTGCTGTAAACAGAAAAGCATCATAATTAACATTGATAACAGATAGAAAACATTTGTCTGCCATTATTCTGTCATTTGTTTCACTTAGTGAAATAAGTTATTGAAATAAATGAACTTTTCAGCGATGCTCTAATTCACTGAATATGAATGAATCCTCCTGAAGGCTATTAGATGTTTCGTTTAAAGGATTTGTACATTTTTTTTCAGGTCAGGGAAAAATTATTTCTGAAAACAATCAAAAGACTTTTAATAAATTGGGTTGAGGTGTATGTATGTTTGCACAGAGGTTTGTAAGTAGTGTTAAGATTTTCCATGTATTTTTTCTTCCTGTTGGGTCTTGCTCAGGGAAAATTAGCACAAATACAAGCCTAGATTTATATAGCTTTTTATATTTATTATATGTCAGCATTACTGCATCATTTCCTCATTGAAATATTTGGCTTTAAGCTCAAATAGAAGAATAAAATCAACCACTTCCAGGAGGAAAATTGCAGCACAAACCCCGTGACTGAACAAATGTAGTTTTTGTGACAGTTGATCTCAGCATCAGCCCTTCTTGACTCACTGGAGCGCCGGTTGCTTCGCTGCTCCTGCCTGTTTACTGCTGCACTGTCAGAGCAAACTCTGCTCTGTGCGATGCAGCAGCTCACAATCGGTCTGAAAAAGCTGCGACTGAGGAGAGCCCGGTAATGACGGGTTATTTCTGTCGAGTTTAAAATAGACCACATGGCCAGATGATTGCATGTCCGCCTGAGACGAGGACGGAGTGTTACCTGTGTGCGAAACATGACTCTCTGTAATGGATGCTGCTCGTTGTACACTTCCAGTACGACGTCTGGAAACCCACTCACCACGGGATTTAATGATGGACTTTAATTAATGGGTATCTTCAGTTGGAATCAGGCTTGGAATTAAGC
>NW_006800006.1:0-105958 GCF_000485575.1 Poecilia formosa | reverse complement strand
TTGGAATTAGGTTTGGAATTAAGGTTGGAATTAGGCTTGGAATTAAGGTTGGAATTAGATTTGAAAGGAGGGTTGTATGCTGACCAATAAAGATGAACCTGCTGCTAAAGTGGCACTCTCAAACATCACTGAAATGTTGTTGCCCACATGGACAAACTTAACCTTATGATTGCAAAGATTTAACTCTCAGATCACAATAATAAGAAAAATGTTTGATGAGACATTTAGATCTAAAAACACTCGATTGTCCAGGCTGTTGGTGGCAGATCGAAGCAGACGGTCTGTTTTGCTTTAACTGGTGCTGGGCACAAAGTGGAGGACTGACTAGATTATTCAATTTCATATTAAATCAGCTGCCAGATGGTTCAAACATGAACATTTTTAACTGTGCAAACAGGAAAATGACCCCAAACAGGAATTAGAATTGGTTTTGGAGCAGATAAATCAGTCTGACATTAAGCTTTTGAAATACCCCAGCCATATTTAATATTTATGTACCATGATTAAATATTAAGGGATCAACCAATTTGAATGAACAACCATTTCTGAAAAAACAAGGGGTGAAATTATGCCAGAAACTGGTGTATCTACAACCTGCTGAAGGACATTTAACCAAAAATGGGTGCATTTATATTAAATCTCTAAAATAACCACAACTACAACATTGTTTTAAAAACCAACACAAAATATGAGTTATTAAAACATTTGTCTGACCAGAACTGGATTATTTGTATTGACCGATTTTGTCTGCTGTGTCCAAAGGTGTTTGAAAACTTGCAAATATCATCTTGTTCACACATGTTCAGTCATATTTCGCGTGTAATGATGAGCCCTGATCATATTTCAGCTGCATGAGGAAAAATTCATTTTGCAGAGCCTAAACGCTGCCACATTGTTTTCCACCTGACGCAAACCCACTAATGGCCCCGAGGAGACATTTAAATTGCAAGTTTCCATTTGCATGCGCAACTTTTTCCCTGCGCTGACTTAAATTTCCCCGTGTCTTTTGTTGCCTCACATTTTCGCCACATTTACGTCAGTGTCAGACTGTTTTTAAAAACGATTCAAACTGCATAAAATAAAACTAATCATTAATGTCATGGTTGAGCGGCATCAATGCCACTTTGAAGCAAATGTTGGGCAGACAGGAAAAAAATCTCCACATTCTGTGCATCACGGATCCAAACAACCTCTAAAACAAAACCATATAAAGAGTTAAACAAAAGAAGAAGACTCCAGGTAAACATGGTCATTTGTTGCTGTGGAAACAGATAACTTACCTGGTAAAAGGATCATGGATGACGTAATTATTCACACCAATTGAACCTCCTTACATTTTGCCACTTTTGGATGTTGTATTTAAATTTGATCGACAGGAGATAACAGAAAGGATAATGATGCATGTTTTCTTCCTGTTTCAAATAGAATTCTGAAAAGTGTGGCATGCCTTTGCAATTAGACCCCCTGATTAGCTCCTTTGTAGAATCACCATCCTCAACTTTTGGGAATATATCTGCACCAGGTTTGCACATCTAATAAAATATCTCAAATTCAGTAGGTTAGCTACGAACATTTATTTTTATGTATTTTAATAAGCATACTTTGATAGAACTCATTCTACTGCACAAAAATAAAAAGTCATGAAGACATGACCAATTGAGAAACGTTACATTTTGTCGAGTGCCATCATCAAATATTTTGGTCAATATTTCATTTGTTATGTTTCAAAATCAACTCTGAACAGCTGGGATTTTAGCCCTGATGTTAAGGAAGTCAGTGTTTCGGCTGTTTTACAGTTTTCTGGAAGTTTGTTCCAGATTTGTGGCGCATAGAAGCTGAATGCTGCTTCTTCATGTTTGGCTCTGGTTCTGGGGATGCAGAGCAGACCAGAACCAGAAGACCTGAGAGGTCTGGAAGGTTCTTTGTATTATGGTGCTAATTTACAAACAAACATTATTTTAAAATCTTTTCTCTGAGCTACAGGGAGGCGGTGTGAGGACGTTAAACTGCGGTGATGTGGTCTAACTTCCTGGTTTTAGTCAGAACATGAGCAGCAGCGTTCTGGATTTAGCTCCTTCCACTCTAACCAGTTTTTCTGTCCCCTGTCCACACTTCTGGTACTTTGGTTTTCTATTAAGGTAGACGGGCTTGTTGTGTGTTATTCTGCTTTCATTATTAGAGGATAAATTGAGATATTCAAAATTTTATGAGCTAATCCTGCTTTAAACTTCTCCTCAGCTTTAGTTTCCATTGTGCTTTTTTTCTACTGAAGAACTGTATTTACACTGGGATTAAATTACACAAGCTATTGTAATAGATTTTGTTTAAAATTATCTGTTAAAAGCAGGTTGAAACATCACACTTTCCAGGTTTTTATTTGGAAACTATTTGGAAACCATGTGTTATTTTTTGGCCCCTTCACAATCACACACTTCTTTCTCTTAGTCTATCAGAGAAAATCCTGGTAAAATACCTTAAAGTCTGCAGTTGCAATGTGACAGAATGTGGAAAGGTTTATTCGGTCTCAATGCATCTCTAATCTCTTGCAGAAAACCTCTCATAGCAGCATAGCTGCACACTCGTAGACCTATTTTAGGAAAAACGTGATGATTCAACATCTGAGTGGCTGTAATAAGAAGTAGATGACCTCTGGTGGGGGGGATGGGCTGCAACCAGCTCACAGAGGAGAGCTGTACCGAACTGGGAGCCAGACAGAGCAGCGTCCGGAGCTCTTGTTTACCAGAGAAACTAATCACTTGGGACTGCAACCACAGCAGAGGAGGAGGAAGCCATCACCCTCATTAATAAGAAAACATCAACAGACAGATAGAGAAGCGCTGCTGGAGCATTTTTCTTTCTGCGCTGGAGAAGAGCACCTTTCCGCTCCCGTGCAGCTGACAAACCCTCCTTTCATCAAACATCTTCCAAATTTTGCTTCTCCCAAAATACCACCCAGCTGAAGGTGGGACGAACCGCAATTAATGAACGCAGGCGGTAGTTAGGGGACTCCTAACTGTATCTTTTTTTTTTCTTCTTCTTCTTTTGGTGCAGTTTAGAGGGCGGGAAAGCTGTCAGGAGGGAGAATGGGCCCTGCAGCTGTAACCCCCGGAGTGAACCTCCTCCGTGTGACAAATTTCACACTCTGCTGAGAGAAATCCACTGAGACTTTAGATATCTCAGCTTGTCACATGCTTTCGCTGAATACTAAAAGATAAATCCGTTTTGCAGATAATGCATGTAAGCAACTCTAGCACAATTCCCCTTAAAAAAAAAAAAAAAGAAGAAGAAGAAGACAAAAAAGTGCTGCACACACCTGCCCAATTCCACAGCAGCATGGGAAGTTCAGGCTGCGCGGAAAGATAACAGACAGCATGCCAAGTTCGACCTATCAAAGGAAATACCCAGTGTGGAGACTGGAACAGATGTTGCACCATGTTAAGATAATCCATCAGCCACTGGCTGCTTCCTTATTTATCAAAAACCTTTTAATATGTCACCTGTGTGGCTTTGAAACATTTGCAACGAACGGCATTGTCTGTGTGTTTATATATCATACAGTTTTTTGCTTGATGACTCTATAAGAGAAAACAGCTTTCCTAAGTTTCACATGTGAAAAGGTAATTTTGCCACAGACTCTTTCAGTAACGTGGTTTGTCTCTCACGTCACTGTGGAGCCACTTTCTCCCATTCTTCTGTGAAAAATTGCCTAAATTCAGGCATTAATTAAAGCATTGTCGGCTGCTTTTCTGAAAGCAACATACTAGCTGATGTTAGTTTTACAGGATGAACATTTTCCAAATGTTTCAGAACTTTGTCTCATCGTTCCACAGAATATTTTCCAAAATGTCAGGATGCTTTTGCAGGGATGGAGCTTACAGTCTGTTCTGATTTTCATCTGCTTTGGTAAATCTCTGAGAACCGGCATCATGTAGGTTTAGCTGTGCTCTAAACATTTTTCTGTGTTCATGAGTCAACGATAGAGCATCCACTCCTGTCCATGTTTCTATCATTTTTGGAAAAAGGTTTTCACTGAGTTTCACCAAATTCACAAAACCGTAGAAACTTTCTTTCTCAATTGCGTTTGAAAGCTTTGGATGAAAGCTTAATCTTTTAGCCTACTTCATGTTGTCAGACAGGTTCTTGACTCTAAATGTCTGCTAATTAAGTCTGTGAATATCTAGGAAAATTTTAACTCTGCTTTCTGAAAAACTCATACACTTAAAGTTATCAGTTTCTCTTATGTTACTTTTTATATGTATATGTTTGAGTAAGATGAACATTTATCTTTTATTCTACGAACTTCTGACATTTCTCTGAAATTCTAAGTAAAAATTTAGTATTTATTTGCAGAAAATGAGAAATGATCAATATAATGAAACAGATGCAGTGCTTTCAGACCTCAAATAATGAAAAGAAAAGAAGTTTATATTCATTTAGAAACAACAATACTACTGTTTTAACCCGGGAAGAATTCAGGAATCAATTTTTGGTGGAATAACCAGGAGGGTTTAATGCAATAGCCTCTTAATTTCTTCCAGAGTTGAATAATCACAGTTAATTTAATATAAGATCACAGATACAAGCTGCTGAAATGAGTTTTCTTCTCCAAATTCAATCTGTTATATTCCATTGGTGAAACTTTGAATTATTACAAGGCTTGAAATGCTTTAACTCCAAAGTTTTGTTTCCAAAATGTTCCAACCACCTGAACAGCTTTACCTGTTCATAAACAGAGAAAAACAAAATATTTCACTGCGAGACTTTAAGGAAAAGGAGCTAATATTGTTTTTTTCTTTTGAAGAATCGATTCCTTTCCGTTCGCCTCCCTTTATGCACGACTCTGTGTGCTTAAGACAGCGGGAGGAAAGTAGTAGCTGTGTTTACTGTGACGGCAGACGCGGCTTCCCCGCTGTGCGCTGTCAGAGACAAAAGGACAGCAGGCGACCGCAGAAACATCACACAACATCGGCAGCTCACACGCTTCCGGGATCCCATGGAAATCAATTTCCTCTTTCACTGAGATTTTTTTTTTTTTGTGAATTATTTGTTGTTAAATGAAGACAAAATGTTGGAGAAATATTAGGAATATAAGTTCCTCTTAAGCTAAAACATATTTTTGATGCTTTCACATGAAAAGAAGATAAATTAATATTTATATTCTATAAATGTATTTAATTGAATAAACCGTAAAGTTACAGACGTCCTGTCAAACAGTGGATGTGTCTTTGTGAGTTGCAGGTTTCTTTTAGCTGCAGATCTTAGAGCTTTAGGAAGTATTTGTGCTTTCCTGTCTGCTGCAGAGTTCCCAGTGTTTTACTCTCTAATTCAGTATTTGAGCACATTTCATGCCATCAAGCAATAAAAGAAAACCAAAATATTCAGTCTTTGTTTTTGTTATGAATCTTGAGACAAGCAGTCAAGAGGATCATTTTTTTTAATCACAGTGTTCGTCTGTGAGGTGAGGATGAGGTTCTCAAATTATAGAAATCTATAATAATTTCCTTGTTTATCCTAAGATTGTTCGCTGAGCTCCATACTGCCAGTTTTTGGGCTTTATGTTACACTTCGATTGATGTTTTCAAGCATTTATTTCTGTTGATCATATATTCAGCTTACAAAAATGAAAATATGACATTTAAAGTTAAAGCTCCTGAATTGCTTTCCAAGCTAATTATTCTCCCGGATATTTTAAAGATTTTCTGAGCATAATTTGGATTATGAGGTTAGGTTTTGTGTTGAGACCAGTGAAGTTTCTGTAAGATTTGATGTTAGCTTCAGATAAACTAATGACTATTTGTGCAGCCACAGATATTTTATGGAATGTAATCCAGATTATTTATGTAAAATCCGTGCCTCTAAACTATCTGTAAGAAAAGTAGCCTGAAACACAGAGGCACAATGATTCTCGACTCGTCATTGGCTGGTGTTTTCAAAGCAACCAATCAAGGAGCGCTATTCATTTTCCCTGCTGCTGATTGGCTGTAGCCCGGAGAGACGGAAGATTGTAGAAGATGATATTTTATCCAGTAGTGATGAAATGCTTTTCATTTTAATGCATATTAAGTTATATTAATGTTTAAACTTTTAAAAGAGACAGTTGTAGACATTTCTAGAGTCTTTAGCTACCCACTGTTCATCATAAAAAGAAAAGTTTAAAGACATTAAAGCTGCATTTTTCTTGTACTTCAAAACCAGAAGTCTACTTTGTAAGTAAGAAAAAATAAATATATCAAACTCAAATTATTTGGAGTTTCACAGTAAAATCTCTCTGCCAAAATGTTTCTTTAGGGCTTCAATGCTTTGAGTTGTAAGAAAAGTGATTTTATCACCATTTTTCACTAATAAAGCTTATCTCCACCACAATTAGCAAATCCCACCAGTTTCTCTAACTTGCATCTAGAACTCAGTCAACGCTGATGTGCGTCTTTATTAGACTTTTAAGGTTTAAACAGAATCTCAGGTCCAAAATCCCAAATGATCCCTAAAAGCTATAAAGTCCTCCACTATTGCTCACTTTTGCTTGCAGCCGTTTCTTTGTGGCAGTGATAGGAAAATGAGCAGACTCTGTGTTTACCTACTGGAACTGAGAACTTGAATTACCACACATACAGAGGCGTAATGAGCAAGAAATAAAATTTTGATGTGGCCTTGAGGCAGGAAGTATTTATTGGGATGTTTTTGTAGCAGCTCTGTTTAGAAGTAAGGTCAACTACTGAACAAAAGCTGCACACACAAGTTTGGTGAGCAAATAAAAATGGTACATTTAACCTCGGAAGAGCTGGGAGTTCTGCACAAACATGTTTCAAAACGTAAGCATTTAATTTCTTTATTCCCGTAAAGTGCATCAGCTTGTTTGTGTTTTATAATCTCTCTGTGTGGAAGAAGCATTTTTATTCGACAATAGATCACAAAAATGAGGCACTTGGCAACAGTGGGAATTTCCAGGAATGTGATTCAGTAAAGCTATCAGGGAAATCTGCAAATAAAACTTGTAGACAACTGGACCTTTTCTCTGTTCCTGGGTTTTCCTCTCAGTCAATTCACAGGGATTTTCTCTTCTAAAGTTCCTCATTTGAGACCTGTTATTTTAATCGATTCAGAATAAAAACCTATCAACCATGGTGTAGGGAGAACTTTTGTTTGTTTTATTAACTGGACGGTGTTTTTTTGTAGGAGCCTTACTGTGTTGTATATTCTTTATTTTCCTGCTGTCATCTTCATTATCTGTGTTTCTTCTGAACTGAGTCTAACTATTTCACTGAATAATAAGATAAAGATGTTTTATTGTTCTTCACGGCTAACGTGATGCCAGAATTTGTGAATTGTTGCTAAAATATTATATAAAACAGAGACGTTTTCCGCTGAATTTCTTGCATCATGACGTCTTTTTCCTCTGACTTGTCGGCTATGCTTTCATTTTCTTCATTATTTGTTGCATCATTACCTTCACATCATAGCTGTCAGAGGAAATTATGAAATGAATAAGTTGTATAACTGAATTATTTGCTAATCTTTGGCTTAAATAACGAATAAACTGCATTTTGTTTCACTCTGTGTAATAAATGGGTGTAGCTGTTTAGATTTATGAAGGAAATGAGTGAAGCATGCCTGTGCAAACGTGAACCACCATTTATTAAAATTAATTTGTGAAAATCTCAACTGCAATTTTTTTGTTCAGCCAAATTGTGGCCTTTATAAATCTGCCGCTTTTGTTTGAACTACAGCATCACAATAAAGATGAAAAGCTGTTTTATCCTTAACATTTTATAACAAGCTCAAAGCTGCAGGGAAGGAGCAGCACTTCTTCCCTTCAGAAAACGGGGAACATCGATGGGGTAGCGTTGAAATTCCTCTCTTGCTGGCAAACCGGGGGGAAGTCTGGGTCAGAACGACCTTCTGTTCTGCCTTTGAAGCCGTGTTGACACGAAACCGCAAGCAAAGATTTGAAACTCAGTAGAAAGCAGTCTCCAGCTGCACAGACAAAATAAACTGACACAAAACAAACCGAACCTTTCCACATTGTTACGTCGAAAGGAGTTTTGGGGGATTTTAAATAAAGAAATGAATGATTGAGTTAGATTTCAAACTTTAAAAAAAAAAAGAAATTAAAGTATGTAAAGTATGCATATCAACTCCCTTTTACTTGTGTACCCTTAAATAAAATAAAAAATAAAATCAACTGTGGTTGGATCTGCCAAAAGGAAAACAATCAGCTTTGCTCTCCACAAATCTAGTGTTTTTGTAGCAAGATGAAATTTCTTCCTGAGGGAAAGCTGCAGGAAGTCCTTCTTGAGTGATTGTTTCTTGTCACAAGCAATCACTCAGAGCATAGCAAAAAAAGTTCAGATTGTACCAAAGAGGAACAGTTTGCCTTACAAGCAAAAACATAAACATGTGTGGATCAAGTGTAACGCTGCACTTTTCACCAGGTGGCTACATCCTACAAGCTGCAGGAGGAAAAAGGAAACTGTTGAGGATGGTGAGATAAATGGAGCTAACAAACCTGTTAAATGGCTGTAAAAGACTTCATGAAAAATCCCGAAACATACAACCAGAGCTACAACTGAGTGGCTTAAATAAAAAAAAATAAATAAATACTTGAAGTGTTAGAACGGTCCAGTCAAAGTTCAGATCTAAATCCACTTTTAAATGGCTTAAAGGGGCAGTATTGTGTAAAATTCACTTTTTTGAGCTTTACATTATGTTATAATGTTTTTCTCTCATCAAAAGCACACATGTAGTGTTGTTTTGATTCTTTCATTAATATTTGAGAAATCCTTTAATCTCCATGGCAACCATTCAGCTGTGAAAAACGCCTGAATGGACCTAGCTCCGCCTTGAAGACGCAGCTCCTCCTCAGAGCTGCAGTTTCTAACTTACTGAGCTTCTGCCTCACAGAGCAGCTCTCAAAACCGACTCCTCAACTCAGAAACTTCAGACTGGCCAGAAGCAATTAGCAAACACCTGGTGGACCTGCGCATCAGGTGGTGTGAGCCACTTTAAGGCTGGTAAAAACGTTGTTAAAGGGTTAATAGAGAAGCCATGTTGTTATGGCTTCCTGAACATGAAGGTTTTAAAGAGACAGAGGCCCAATTTCAAATCACAAAGTAACATTTATTTTAAGTCATATTTGGTATATACATCTTTTTTGCTACAAAATGGCACTAAGAGGCTGGAAAACACAAAACTGCCCCTTTAAAATACAAACAAAAAGTATTTTTTCACAAAACAGGACGAGACATAAGGCCATCTGTGTTTTGATTTCACACCTGCAGTTTTGTAAGTATTGACATCAGTGCATGTTCGCTGAGAATCACACCTCTTACAGTCAGGGCTCTGGTAATAACGGGTTGTGTGAAACTTGGATCAGGTTTCATGTGAAAGCTGCACTAAGGAGGCCATTAGGCATGAAAACGCAGAGACGGTGGACGAGGGTGTAAAATGTAACAGCCGAGCTGGATGAACCCACAAGGGAAACGTTCATAAATAACCAGAAAGTCTTGAAAATGTCAAATTATATTTAACAGTAACAGGAAGTGGAGTGATAGAGAAACGCAATCTGTCACAGACTGATATGAAAAACTTCCAAAAACACACAAACTATAATTATTATATGGATTTAACTTGTTTTCTTATCAGTAACATGTTCAGAAAAGCTTCTGTTTTTTTTGTTTGTTTTTTCCCCAGTTTTTGTTTGGTTTTGATTAATTTTAGTAATCTCCCTGAGATTTATAATGCGACTATTTTCAGTGGAAGCTGAGGGTCAGTGCTACTCCTCGTCGTGACGGAAAATAAAACACAACAGCTTGTTCAGGCCATCATCTAAACACAGATATGGATTCTTCACAGTAGGCATGTAAGCTGTGGATGTATTTCCTAATCTTCTGCGAACAGAGCTGCTAAAATCACGGAAAAGATGAGAAAAACAAGCACTGCAGCCGTCTGTGTAGTCTGGAGTAACAGGTCTGAGGAGCGGCTAATGAGAAGGATCACTCAAAGCAACCGCATCGTTTTTTTCCTTTTCAAATCAAAATAAATAATGCAATCAAATGACGACTTGACGGGTGTCTCGCTGCGGCACAAATCAAAGAGAAACCCGTTCCCAGAAACGTGCGGCACGCTTTCTCAGAGCCCCAACTTCTCTCAACCACGGACGAGGAGATCCAGGCAGCCGATACCTTCAGGGTGTGTTGGAAACACACGGCTCTAATAGTGGGAGCGGTGTGACAGAGCGAGCGGGTGAGTTGTTCTCAGAGAGAAAAAAAAGGGTAAAAAAAAAGTGGAGCACTTGTCCATTTTATAGCGCCGGCTGTCTGTTCTCTATTCCCTTCAGTAAAACCTCAGCTGACTCTCAGTCACTCTTATATGCTGAAATGGTTTCACAGACACTCTCACTGCGTTCAGGAGCCGCATGCAAAGAATCCCAACGTTTCCGTATCCGAACTCCCTGCGTTTCTGAATAATATATGAAAAGTTTGACGATTGTTTTCCCTTCCCCCCCCCCCCCCCCCAAAACAACTTCTAGCTTGTTCTTTGAAGCTACATGTTTAATGATCAGATGCCTCGGCGGTTACTCAAAGCAAAGAAAGACCTGAGGGCATCCAAGAGCATGCTGAGATTTAGGTCCTCTCCCTCTGCGCCCCTCAAAATTGTCAAGCTGCTACAGAAAGTGGACAGATGGAGGTGGAGGATGTACATTTGGTACCAACCTTTGAGGTAATCATCTGGGGTTCTCACTCATTCACATGCTGCATGCAGGACTCTTACCTGCAAGGTGTTGCATGCTATACTCAGATAAAGCTCTCGAGAAAACCCACATGAATGATAATAGACAATCTAATCATCACTAACGAGGTGCTTCTCTGCATTTTACTTTGGAAATCAGTAAGTTGTTACACAAATACTTCAAACACTTTTCACATTTTGCCACGTTACGAGCACAAACTATAGGGATTTTATGCGACAGACCAACAATCACATCTCTGCACATCTACACACTTTTAATTTTCAGTACATTTCTATTTGTAAAATATCTAAAGCTCAGTTAAGCTGGACCTAGAGCATCTGTGAATGTCAAAGTTTTTCCGGCCTCCAACAGATTTTCTTCCAGGATTAACTTTTGATTAGCTTCATCAAACTTAGCATCAGTTCTGCATCACCACAGCATTATGCTGCCCCCACTATGTTTCTAAGTGACTTCTGAATCATTTGGTTGCACTGAATTTTATTTATGGGTATCAGAGTAAAGGCAGTGAATAAAAAATGCTCTCACACTTTACCCATTTATATTTGTGAAAGTATAAAATCCCAACTATATCCCTTTCCTTCTTCTTTGTTATGCACATCTGTGTTTTGATTTATTACATAAAAATCCTAATAAAATACACAGAAGTCTTGTTTAAAAACTCCTTTTTTGGTATCAGCTGGCTTTTCTCAAAACTGATTTTCAATAAGATATTATTGATTTTGGATCAAAGTGGAAGGTGTTAGAAGACCAGACCAAAAATGATTGGCTCTAGATGCATGTGAAGGTCAAACAACACAAACAAGGAGGAATTAAAAATCTTCAAACTTCAGGTTCAGTTTGGGACACAAAGCTGGCTCACCATAATATGGTTCTATTGATGAGCATTTGCTGGAAACCTTTTTAAATACTGCTTTAAATCCAAAAACAGCCGTGTTTATGTAACATTAAACCATTTGAATAGCATGACACTTTATGATTAGCATGGATGTAATCTTAAATTTGATGTTTTTTAGGCCACAACTCTTAAAAAAAACTTGGTAGAGTTAAAGCTGTTCAATAATATGGAGGCCTGGGTTTTAAAAATATAGCAAGAAAATATATTTAATCGACAGACATGGCAGTGCAGACAGGAACACATCTTCTTAGTGAAAGGATTCTTTTTCAAGTAAATATTTTTTGAAAGAAACATGAAATAACCTCCTTTTCTCTCATGCCAGTGTGACAGTGAGCTGAGAAATTGAAAAAGTAGCAGCTATCATTCACTTCTTTATTTACAAATATTCTTTTTTCCCATCCAAACACGACAAACTGCAGCCTGACTGAGAAGTTACTCTCTTCTTTTTACTCACTTTATTTGACCAAAGTGACAGTTTTAATTGTATAAATATTATCTTTATCTCTGGTTTCCAGCAGCTTCCTGCCTCTCCTAACGTTTCATTATGCATCCCTCCTTTCTTTCCCCGTATCTGAGCGCGTGCAGCCCACTTCCACAAAGTGGAACTCATTTGTCTGTCTTCAAATGCTAATGGTGCCCATAATGGCTGCCACTCAGCATTATCTCCACTCACTGATATCAGGGTGTAATTAAAACAACTCTGTCCTTAATAAGGTGTCAGAGGTGACAATGCAGTGTGGTGATAACAATTTAAAAAAAGGACATATGTATATATAGACCCAGTCATTGACACTCCCTGAATGTGAGCAACGTTAGAGTAATTTCCCAGTATAAAAACAAAAACTCTACTTACTGTTAGTCCTTTAAAAAAGTAGTTATTGTGTTTGGTTACAATTGTTTAAGCTATGTTGCAACAAAAAATTAATTCATCATTAATTTACCAAGCCTATTTATTTTTCCTGCACATTAATTGCCTTAAAACTGAAAACCAAGACTTTTTTTAACTTTGCAAAAACATAAACAGCAGCACCAAAATCAGAAAATGGTTAGAAAGTGACGCATTCATGAACAAAAGAGGATAATTTTGAAATCCCATCATTTTTTTTATTGCATTTACAGTCGTATTCAGTAAATGAGGATATTTGTTCTGATAAAACTAGTTTGTCAGAGTAAAAGTACCTCTTAAAAATAATAACCTTAAGTAGAACAGAACAGAATATTTCCTCCCTATGTGGAGAGATCCAGCAGCAAAGTGTCAAAATGGAAGCATAAAAAATACTGTAGATATTAAAAATATCACATTTAGCTCTCTGTTCTGTATTAGATATACTTTTATTAGATCCTCTTTTTGCTAGTAATGTGTCACTTAGGTAACTGAGTTGCTGAAATAAATTGACTTTAACCCATTTTTTAAACTTTATGTTTAATGTTTATACTATTGCTGAATTAAAATAATATTAAAATAATTAAATTAATAATATAATAAATATATCTCTTTTGTTGTAGATGTTGTAATCCTAGAAAACTGGAGCCAGACATCAAAGAAAAATAGAAATCTGCAAACAAAAACCTGAAACATTTTTAATACTTTAATCTACTTAGAATATGTATCAACTAGTTTCTATCAAATTCAGTTAAAAGAAACTAATACAGATTTTTTTTAACTAGGAAAAAAGTGTAAATGCATAAATCACAGCAGGTCATGTATTTAATAAGTGCAAAAGGACATTTTGATGCATTTTAACTGTAAAAACTCAGACTTCTTGTAAATAAAATGACTATAAGAGCACTGGCCTGTTTAAAGAAAACCAGAGGTCAGCACCTGTTCACTTTTCTTCTCTGAAGCCAGGATGTGAGGTTCATTTCCATAAACGCAGCCGGTCTGGTCTGCCGAGACCCAAACCGCTGCAGGAACACGTTGTCTTTTCATAAAAAATAATGAATGAGTTTCTAGGTGAGGAAATTGAAATGAGACACAGAATTTGGCAGACAGCTGGCCCTGATGTAACATCATGTTTTGATCTCTTTAAAGGCGTACGGTCATTTTGACGGCAGCTTTTGGTCATCAGATGTCATCTGCTTTGAGGTGAAAATCTCTTACTGTGTTGAACAATAAGCTCTGAATCCTTTAAGAAACTGGATTTAAAAAGACAAAATGAAAACTCAGAACCTCATCTACCAACAGGATCGGTTGACTGGAGACTTGAAATGGATCTGGAAACTGTACACACTCATGTTGAAATGTTTTCCCACAACTAACGACCCATTTGAAAACTTTTTCACATTTGTGAGACAACAAAAACAAAAGAACATTGTGGTTCATTTCATCTTCACTAAATCTGAGGAAGACATTCTGAACATATTCTATCCACAACCCTCCTCATTGTACATTACATACAGCAGTAAAACCAGCTGACCAAATGTGCTGGAGCTCAGCTTGGGTTGACGGGGGTGTTCCTGCTGATTTTGAAATGGGTCATTTTTCAGACACTAAAACGGGTGTTTTTTTTTTTGTTTTTGTTTTTTTTTAGACAGCAGAAACCCAAATGGAAGTATAAAAATGTGCAAAATTCAAAGCTGTGTACACTTCTGCTATCAGGTTATTGCACATTTTTATACGTTTTCATTTTCCCCTACTAGACAATTTTTTTCTCAAGTGGGTTTTTCCAGAGGAAATGTCGTATCATATGTGAAAGATGTTTTGAAATGAAGTGTCAGGGTCTCGTTTTGTTGCCGAGGCGGAGGTGGAGGCGGCGCGGGGTCCTGCGGCGCAGACAGCAGCATCTGCAGGGGCCAGACAGCGACAACTGGAGGAGCATAATAAGCTTCTGCTGCTACTTTAAACAGGTGCGTCCCAGTCGTCCCGAGGACAAAGACGGAGACAGAGACAAGGCGGCACACCTGACAACTCCGTCTCAGCTGCAGCTCTGCGTATTGGACCAACAGGGAGTAAACGTGCAACACTGAATCAATTTACCTTCTCAGATATATCTGTCAATGCTAACCGCAGCCACACAACGCAAAGACTGATGCGCTCCACTCCAGCTGGCTGTCTGAACATCACTCACTAATAGTAATCCCTGTTTTACCTGACGCCGCTGCAAGCCACCATGACGAATGGCTTTCATTCAGTTTTATTATAAAGCAGAATCATATTTACTGTGACTCTAAGGCACGGAAAAATAATATAAATTTATCCGCTAACGTATTTGACATCCAGTAAAACAAAACAACAACAAAAACAAAAAAACAAAAAAAACAAACAGACCTCCTGTCACCACTTGATTTGTCTGCAGCTCATCTCAATGAAAACAAAGCATTTCAACTCTTTGATTGGGCCACTTGTCTGATCTGAATTGCAGTAATCAAATATTTGTCCACTCCACTGATATTAAAGCTCTTCACATCTGACACTCGAAATAAAGGAAGTTGGTGAATAACGACGCCTGTGAGCTGATTAAATGTAGCAGCACAGATTGAGCTTCAATCAAGTGAGCGTTTAAACTCTGGCTAAGCCAGCTGGCAGCTGAGAAAAACATTTAGTTTCAGTTTTGACAGAATGACTGCGAACACAATGTTTAATGCATTAGGTAACAAAACCACCAGTTTATATTTATCATTAGTCTCTCATGCCATGTCAGGATAAAATAGCTTTATCTCAATGGAGATGTGATCTGCTGGGAATAACAGCCTGATGCTTTCGTTTCCAGATTTTCTTTGTTTTGGAAGTGATTTTTAAAAGACTGTAAGTTTGTTGAGCATTAAGTTAGTTGGGTTTTTAAATCTCTTTGTTCTTAAACTCATGAAACAAGACAATTCACAAGTGATTAGTATTTTAAAACAAACCCAAAACTTTAGGTTGTATTTCTCTGTCAATAAGTCAAAATGATCAGTGCAATTTATTGTGGTAACTCTAAGGACGCTATTTAAATACAAATCAACATAAAAACACACTTTATGTTACAGAAACTCTGAGTTTTTCCTTTAGATTATGGAATAAAGTCTGACAACTTTTCCCACACTCGGTGTTCACTTTTCTTTACTCATCTCAACCTGGAAAATGATCAAAGCTACTTTTCCAGACTTTTAAAGAGTGCTGAGGGTCCCTGCTTTAAGGAGGACCTTTGATATTGGATTTGCTCTTCAACCAATCCCCAAAAGAAACATTTGTCACCTTAACTACTAAACTCAGCACAGCTCAATCCATCTTCAAGTAGTTTTTTTTTTTTTTTTTCCACTGCAGACTATTCCCAGACCCAGCGAAAGCACTAAGAGTGGGCCAGAACAGCATGAATGTGGGTTGTAAATGATAGCTGTTTCCTGAAAGTTAAATTGCTCAGCAGAGCTGTGGGGGACTGCAGATATAAGAGCTTTGTTAGTGGTGGGTTTGTCGCCTCAAGCCATCAATTTCACGTGATGCATAAGCAAGAGCCTGATACAATGTTAACACTGACTACAATAGTTTTAAGGAAAGTCGAATTTCTGGTAAAATGCCACGCAAAAGTGGAAATTCATCATAAAAACGCCCCTCAAATGTTATTACAGCGATCTCTGTAGGGTGAGAATTAAATATCTGCACCTCACAAATGATTATCAGATGTTTTCTAATTAAGTTAATCAGAAAGTTTCAGTTTTTACTGCCAAAAAGCTCAGTGGTTTCTCTTTCCCTTTTCCTCCTTTCATCGTCTACATGTCTTTTTCTTTATCCGCTTCACTCTCGTCAGTCTGCAGTGCCGTAAATACAAAATGTCATAATCATACAATCTTTCAGGAAACTTCAGCATCCAGTGATGACAAGGTCCCAACAAATCAAACACAAGCACACCGGCTTCTCTGGCAGCGAGCAGAAGGAACATCAGCCAGGAAACCTCTGATTTCCCATAAACCAATTTTTTTTAAAAAGGGAGAAACAACAAACGGAAATGCTGCCCCAACTATGGCTTCGAGCAAAACTGGAGCCATTGCTGGATAACTGATTAGCTCGGTAATTGCAGTGGAAATGCCACTCTGAGGTTGATAAGAAAAGAAAGTGCATTGGCATATCCAGGAAATACTAATCAGTCTCCGAGGCTTTCTCGCGGGTGGCTGCAGTTTCTCTCGTTGTGAATGCGGCTGCATCCTGCCACTTTCGTTTTTTTTTTTTTTGTTTTTTTTAATCTGCGGTTTGCTACATGTTTATGTGTCTGTGTGTGCAACTCCGTTTAGCTTCACTGGCTAAAAATAAAAGCCTCCCACCTCCTGCTCTTTTACACTGCCTGCCAAAAGCAGCATAGCGGAATAAATAAATCGCTGTAGAATACTTTTCTATAGCTCATAGTTTAATTATATAAGTAGATAAATGAATGAATGAATGAATGAATAAATAAATAAATAAATAAATAAATGTGGAACTGACTTACAAAAGCGTAGCGTTCCATTTAAAACAAACAACAAAGAAAATTGGTACTAATCTTTCTAGGTTTCAAATGATAAAATACAAAATTATGAATAAATGAGAGTTCAATGCAGTCTTAGAAAAAAAACTGTGCTGTTTAAATCTCTTGTTTTTAGGTAATTTACTTCATTCCTGACAACAGATTTTTATAACAAGTTTGTCTCAGCTCGGTTCACGATTAATTTTATCTCACAGGAGTATTTCTGAACTCTTCCTGAGTTAAAATATTGCTAACTCTCAGAGTAGTGAGTGACGGCAACATGCTTTGAGATTATTTGTGTCAAGATAGATGAAATTATAAATAATTAAGTTAGTTATAAATAGTTCTGAATGCCAATCAGTTTGGACCCAAATCCTTTTAAAAAGCTGAAGATAAAGCAATATTTCAGTTGCCATAAATCACAACATGCATCCAAGCTAAAAAAGCAGCAGCTTCACCTCAATAAAATTGAATCCGCCACTTAAATCATATCCTGACAATGCGTTAGATTTGAAAAGCTTTACCAGGTGAGCTAACGCTTTGAGTCAAGCTGTGAGATCCAGATAAACTCCAAACAAAGAAAACGAAATGTTTAAACTGAATCAAAAAGTGGTTCAACAAACTATTACTCCAAAGGACGTCCACACATACATCGTCAGGAGTGAGTACTCTGGTTGTGTTCTTATATTTTTTATTATTTTCGGTGCTGAACTGCAGTACTTGTCAAACAGGCATTTAATTGGTTAACCTTTCCAACATGTCAACTTCGGACAGGAGCAGCGGTAGCATTGTTCACAGACTCGGATGGCCATGGCAGACAGATAATACATACATTATCTGTTTTTCAATAGTGAATAGCCCAGGATTTCTCTACATAGAGTTTAAATGTCCTTCCTGTGCATGCAAGGTTTCTCTCTGGGTACTCCTGCTTCCTCCCACAGTCCTAAAACGTGACTGTTAGGTACCTGAAAAACTCTACTTCAACTTATTTTTACTCAAGTAAAAGTAAAATTAAGCTACCCAGGAGATTATTATGGTAAGAGTAAGAAAAAACTGAGTAAATGTTTAAGCATAACCAATGATGTAATATTTAACAACGATGGGATCAGACTGGTGTGAAATTATGTGCAAATATTTACATTTTAAAGACTAAATTAACACAAATTAATAACAAAATAACTAATTCAGTCAGGAGAAACACTTTCTAAACAGTTATTATCAATAAATAAACATATGAAAGTAATACAATAGGTAATAAGTTAGAAAAGGGTAAAGTACTTCCATCAATGATGTAAGCTGTTCACTGTATGTTCACTATCTCCATATAGTGGGCTCAGCAGATAGAAAGTAGCATGATAGCAACAAAGATTGTGATCAAATACAGGCCTATATATAAAATAAGTATGTGAAAGTATCTATGCGTGTGTCTGTGTCTCATACATTTTTGATTAAAGTATGTTTTTTTTTTCTTTCATTTAAGCTGTTTTGCAAAATATCCAGAAATTTTACTCAAAGTAGGAGTAGCAGTGGTTCATAGTAATATTACCCAAGTAAAAGAGTAATAAAAACTACTCCTGAAAGTACATTTGTCCAAAAAGTTACTCATGTAAATGTAACAGAGTAAATTAATTTACTCTGTTAAATTTTAACAGAGTAAATGTTAACATTTTACTGCTGGAATTCTGCTTGGGTTGCTAGGTGACGGGCTTATATTCACTGGGGTTGCTAGGTAACGGCCTGGACTTCACTAAGGTTGCTAGGTGACGGGCAGTGCCTGCTGATTTGTGACGTTAAATTCAGAAGGTATTTGAAACGGCTCATATTCCAGGCACCAACAATTATTTTTTTTTTTACCAAAAAATGAGACCCAAATAGAAGTACATTAGGTCCCCTTTAATTTATTATGTTTTTAAAAAATATCCTTATTTTTAGAAACATAATTAGTCAAGCAGACCACCAGTACCAACACTAATAAATGTGTTTAATATGAGGAGAGAGAATATTCCTGCATAATAAATACTCATTAGAGCTGTGTTAGAGTTAGTATTTCTTCTTCCAACTCTTCCTATTATAATTCTAGTTTTTTTTTTTTTATTTTGCTGGCCAAAATGCCTCCAGCTCTTTTTCCTTCACTTCCCTCTCCTTCATCCTTTCGCCTTTGCCTCATGCCGAGCCCTTGGCTTCGTACCGGCTACATCCTCACCTGTCACTACAGCTGCTCCCATCTGTCCTTTCTCACTTTGCCTTGCCCTGCGTCCATCTCTGCGACCTTGTTACACACAGAGGCCCCCTCGTCTGTCTGCCCACAGCTCCTGTGTGCTTTTTACACAAACGGGAAAAAAACAAAAAAAAAAACAACAACAACACATGAAAGCAGGATTTGTTTGAAAATGCCGAGCTGCTTCTCTCAGCTCTCGTGTCTTTGCCAGCTCCTGTTTGTACTGTGGCAGGATTATTTGATTGTTTACCGGTTTACTTGTTATCTGCTATCAATCAGCAATGTTTACAGTACGTGTTCCTTTATAATACAGGATTACTGAGGGGAGATGGTGAGTGTGTGTGCGTGTGTGTGTGTGCATCTCACTCAATAACCTGCTTTAACTGTACAACTGCTCTGAGGATTCTAGTTTAATTTCATTTGCATTTGGGAAATCTTTCATTTAATGCCCATCTGCTTGTTTTCAAGGCTCATTAGAGCATCATCTCTTTTAAAAAAAGGAAAGTAAATCTGATTTGTTCGGTTTCCATTGATGCACTGTTGCTACAAATTAAAACATTGGGCTGTAACCTTTGTTTCTAATCTTGTTTATTTTTTCCTGTTGGTTGTAGCACTTTCATAAAGGCTCTCAAGTCGGATGTGTTTCAGTAATGAGATGACTTGATTGGCACAATTTACTTAAGCTGTTGATGATCTGCCAGATTTTTGAAACACAAGTAATTAAATTTTATTACGTTTAAAACATGATGCAGGAGGAAACTTGTGGAAGTTTTGTCTGCAGACAATTGTCTGCAATTACCTAGAAAGATTTTACAAGTTAAACTGTCATGAGTAAATATCTGTTACAGAGTAAGCATGCCAGCATTAGTCTAGCATCTCAGGAAGATCTTCTGTTTCAAATTGCCAGAAAGTGGAAGACGGGAGTCTGTTGAAGGCTGTAGCTGTATTAAGATACAACGTCATTAAATTTTATTTGTCCCATTATATATCTATATTCAACGCTTACATGTTTCCAATCATCCAAGTAGTTTGAGTATCAGACAAATGCAGCCTACAAAAAGTTACATTTATTATGGAAAAAAGAACAATATCCAAACCAACCTGGCAACCTGACATCTGACATTACTGTGATGGTTTGGTGCTGCAGGAACTAGATGACTATACCTATTGGAAATAATGGTGTCTACTAGAAAATCCTGAAAGAAAATGTCTGACCAGCAAACTTATGTTGGCTACCAAGAGGAAAATAACCTGGAACACACCAAGAAGTTCACACGACACAAGTCAATCAAAATTCAAAACTTGAACTGACATTATTTTTGATACATACTATGACTTTAAATAGCCTATTTATGCACAAATCTGCCAAAATCTGTCAAAATTCCTCTGGTGGGATGAAAAATACTTACTGCAATTTGTTCTGCTAAGGATGGGAGCTTTATTACTCCTATTAAAAGTTAGTTTCTCCCCTCCCCAAATTGCTCAGAGCTGATTGTTTAATTATGACACACCATCATAATTCAGATCTCTGCTGTTTAAGCAGGAGATATGGTATTACTCTTCTTACAAACTGGTCTCATTGAGTGTGAAAGCTGACTAAAACGACTTCTGTAAAGGTCACATCTGTTTACACAACTCCACGAACAATCCTCTTTTATCCTCCCAATTCTTCTCCACGAGCTGCTTAAGATGTGATGAGATCAAGTTTAAGGAAGAGGTGACGATCTTGTTCCTCTGGGCTTTTTTGTCCTGGACTTTCAGACGTATTTAGGACACCTTTTTTCTGCATGTCTCTACACGTTAGCTCACCGCTGCCTTGCATCTCAACCGTTCCTAGTGAAGATGGGGCAGGAAGAGGTGAGGAAAATGCCACAATAATGAATTATATCATGCTGCTGTCAGTCTAAAATATCACATAAAGCTATCAGATTGAAAAGATGAATTAGAAAAGACGTATTTTTAGAGTTAGTTTTCTCTGGTCCAGATCTTGTGGTGTCTTTAAGGGAGTGGGGTAACCTTTTTTGGGTCATAGACAGAAGATGAAGTGATGCATAAGTTATGGCTCTATAAAAATCTCAGTGTTTTTCTTATTAAAGTCTTCACTTTATTCCTGTTCCTAGCCGGCGTTTGTGTACTTCCGTTTTGATTTCAGATTTAAATTTTTGATTCAGTCAGTGTTTTCTTCTTTGGGATGAAGGATTTTTATCCTATGTTTATTTTAACAAGTTTTCACTTGGCGTTTTCAACCTCCATGATTCATGCATCCTGCATCCGAGTTCACTTCTAAATCTGCTCACGAGAAAACAAAAATTTCAGCACATGACTAACTATTCTCATTATTGAAGATGACTAGCCAGCTAGTCTAGAAACTTCTAAAAATATGCATCTGGGCTGATTCGTGGTCGCTTGAGTGCAGCAATGCTTCACAGTCTGATCTGCAGCATCATTCCTCCCCAGCTTCCTCAGTCCAACCAGTCCGTCTCAGTACCAGATAGCGCTTTGCAAGCCTGCCACCAGTTCACACAGAACCGGGCCCTTAAGTCACCTGCACTAATCCTCAGAATGAATAAACCATGTGCACAGCGGTGCAGCCAGCCCAATGCTATTTTCAGCCCCACTGTCCTTCTTCCTCAGTCTGAGATGTCTCCGTAAAAAGTGTTTCCCCCATCTTGGCATCGGGGACACGGAGGTAGCTACACAGATCCATCCTAAAATCAGACATTGAGATGCTGTAGAAAAAAAAAAAGACAAAGAGGAACCAAAATGTCTTCAGATGAGCAGATTTGTTTGGGACTACTGAAGCGCATGTTGGAGTTTAATTGGAAGAATGATTGGGATCAATATTTGTAGATGACTGATCTGAAATAATTTTACATGAAGGTTTTTTTATTAGCTTTGCTGATTAGAGACGCACCATGAAGTCGTTGGTGACAGGATTCCACTCTCGACAGACCCTGAGGTATTTTCCTACAGTAAATATCAGCATCACACAGGTGCAGAAACAACACTCTTCTGAGTGGATGTTTGAACTGAGGGAAGAACCCTCAAAATCAACTAATTAGCGCACAACTAAAGTGTTTCAAACATTAAAACTGTGAATGAAGCCAAATAACAGATTGAGACAAAACAAATAGGTAAATTGTCAGATTTAATACTAAGTAGAGGGATTTTATCTGCATCTTAGAGGTGGGTGATTGTTTAATGTCCTTATTAGGGTTGCAAATAATGAATCAACTTACAATTAATTGCCAATTGAATGTCTATTAGTTCCAATCGATTTACTAAAAACATCCACTTAGGCCCTCTTTTGGTGTTGTAGTTTGACTGTCATCCAGAAGAGGGCACCATGGGTCCTTCTTAAGCAGAGCCAGTTGGTAGAGAAATAAAGATGGTGGAGCCATACTAGAATGGTAAAAGAAAACGGTCCAAATGGAGTTAAGTGAGGGATGCAAGATGAATGTTGTGCAGTTATTTTTTTTTACATAGAAATCAGTGTTGTGGTACTCGAGATCGGTCTTGGTCTCGAGTCCGGTCTTAAGACCGTTTTCTGATGGTCTCGGTCTTGTCTCGGACTCGACCGCATTTGGTCTCGGTCTTGTCTCGGTCTCGGGTTAGGTGGTCTTGAACACAACACTGATAGAAATACTCAACAAGTTCTATAAGTTTAATTTTAGTAACGCTCATTCAGCCGAGCTACATGACGAAGCAGCATCAGCTTATCATCCAAAAACCAAAAAATGTAAGAGAACTATAATTTTCTGTTTATTCAGTCAGTATTTACTACAGTTGACACAAAATAATGTTAAAATGTTATGTTTTCTTTTGTAAATTCAGCATATTATAGAAGGTTTATGTTATGGAAAGACAGTGAAACCTCTTGGTACAAGAGAAAACTCAGGTTTCTAAGAAAATGGCTGCTTATCAATTAATCGTTAACTTAAAATAATTGTAATAAAGTACTGCTTTGGGGTTTCTGCTATGTTATAAAGTCTGACTTTAATATAAAGCATCTATTATTTGTGCTGAGCATTTACGGCGACCTGGATAATGTGGCAGCAATCACTGTTTGGGGTAAGTCAGCAGTAAATACCTCTTCTTCAGCACTGTGGGGGAAATATTAATCTCTAAAAGGTGTTCATGAGTTCATCACTGCTGCTGATGGTGGCAGGAGGAAATTTAATTTCCTGTTTATTGTCTAATTCTGCTCATCCCAATGTTTAGCATTTCTATTTTTTTTTACTTAAACAAAAGCTTGTGACTTGGGAAGTCAAAGGAGTGTATAATGGGAGCGGCAAGAACAAAGAGGAGGGCAAAGAAGCGATGTAGAGGAGGAGAGAGAACAAAGACGAGAGATGAAAGCATAATGAGCATCGTCATGCCCATGGGAGAGGATGTGAGGAGTTTGCTGTGCACGAAAAGTGATGAAGGGTAAATGCAGAAAACTGTCAAAGACCTTTGGCAGAGAGGGGAAAGAAAAGCCAGGATAAACACCATCATCAAGAGCTGGCACACATTTTCTTGCTCGCCACACGACGACAGTTTCAGAAGCCAGACTGCGAAGAGCAGCTGTGCTGACCCAAAGCCGCTGGGCGCTGTGGGTGGTGGCTGCGCTTCACATCTGTCGCCTCAGGCCCTAAAAACCCAGAGGAGATGCAAGCCTTAAGAATATTTTTGCCAAATGAGATATGAGACACCCTCCTCCTGTTTGGCTCTGTTCCAGCTCCCCAGACTGCCGAAGCTGTCAGAGAAATCTGAGCTCAGTGTCCCCTGCAGGGTTACTCCTTAAGAATTCAAGATCATCAGCACATGAACTCTCCAGCAGTCAAATAATTAATTAGACACTCCGAGTGTGTCTACTGTACAACAGCAATCCTACGGCCCAATAAAACTTTCAGTGCCACTGAAATCCACTTCTGCAGTCAGTGCAGAGTCCTGCTGAATATTTTCCAGACACTTCATACGTTCCGCATTGAAACTGGGTCAGTTCATACCAAGCCACTGTAAGAATCAACTCCCTGAAGGTAGCATGAGAAAATACATCATTACCAAAAGGCCTTCAGTTGGTTACATGCATACAACACCAGGCACATTTATTGGTACCGCTAGTAAAGATGTGTAAAAACCCGTCAAACGTATGCCTAATTAGGAAAATACAATTAGTAATATACAACTTCCCCCCCCGGGGAATAAAGATGAAGTATTGCAGAGGCTCGTTTCTTTTTGTCGCCGGCCTCTAGGCTGCAGGAGAAACCACATTTATCTTGTCAGCACTAATAGTCAGCAGGACAGCAATGGAGGTGAAATGAAATCTCCAAAGTCCACTTTTAGGGAACTGCAGTAAACATTGGTCTCTTGTTACCAAGTCTTCATAGCAACAAATTAAACACCACCTGCAAGCTAACTGGTTGTTTTTGTCCTGTTTTATACTTTCACAAATGTAAAAATGTGCTTTTGTTAACTTGAACGTAACTGGAACTGCTACAGGTAGATCAAGATTTTCTTCGACAAACAGTTCAGAGGTTTGATGTGAAGCTAAGACTGAAAATACGGAAAAGCAGCTCATTCTGCTACGATCTGTCGAAATTCAAGCTCAGTTTCTCCTGAGTTCTGGTTTTTATATTTTGAGTTGCTGCTAGATTTTGTTATTCTCTGTGTTTCTTTCATGCTTTAATGTTTAGTTATAGTCTTAATAATTCTTTATGTCTATTTCAGTCAATTATTTTGCCCTCTCTGTCCCAGTAATAACCCTCAGCTCTATTTATACTCCTGACTTGCGTTCAGCTATTGTCAGACCCATTTGCTTTAAACCCCTTTTATTCTGATTGTCTCTCCTTAGGACATCTTTCTATCGTTTGGCTCTTTCTTTCATGTCAACATTTGAACTATTCTGGATGCGGTTCTGTGATGCTGTGGGCCTGTTTCTCCTCCACAAGCACCGTAAACTAATCTATAAACTGTAAATGTGAGCTGGATAATCCAGAACCTATGGTCCCGTCAAGCAGAAAGTGTTCACCTCTAGATTTCTCTAATTCTTTAAACACTTGTGTTTAAGGAGTGGAGACATATAACCAAAATTTAAAGAATTTAAAGTGAGCAGAATTATCCTTAAAGTTTTCCATGTCTGACTTCTGAACACATCTCCAGACATGAAATATAAAAATCCAGAGCTTTCCAAGGCTGCCTCCTCTCTTTTTTTTGACATATCTCTCATTTTGTCTGCAGCAACTCCAAATGCATGTTTCTTACTTGAGACATGACAGCTGCAATCAGAGTACAGAAATTAGAAGGCAACTGTCACTTCTGCAGCAAGGCGGGAGCTCACAAACGCACATCTATTCCCGGGGTACAGCTGTCAGATTCCTTGACAAACAAAAAAGGGCCAGGCATTAGACCAAGAGAAGCTCTTGTCAGAGTGGGACTCTCTCTTGGTTCCCCTTTGCTGGAGTTCACTGGTGAGTGGGTTGTAAAATGAGTACAGTTTGCTGTCAACACCAGAAATACCTCAGAGTCCAATTAGCCATGATGATTCTCCTCAAACGCTGAGGAGCTCAGGAGGGGCGCTGGGGGCTCCTGATAACTCTGCTGCAACTGGCAAAGCATTTATCCAGTCCTCGGAGAGCAGCTCGGAGCAAAAGGACTTCACAAATGACTCAGATTGCTCTGAGCTTTCAAAATATTTTCACTTTATGTACTTATTTCTATTTATCTAAGGAGTTAGCTTAGTGTGTTAAATCACCCTACCCTTTCAGAAAAAGAAACTTGATCAGGTGGGAGCGTTTCTGCAGGAGTCTCACAATCACAGCAGTGATGGGCGGGCGTGTCACAATAACAAATGTAGCTGGAGGATAAATTGTCCGAATAATTATGCAAGTTTCCCCTTTTAAAGACCAATAAACATTAAAGAAACATTTTTAACATTTGCATCTTTTAATACATTTTTAATGCTGTGTAAAAAATGTTTCAGTGGTTAATGAAAAATCTTTTTAAAATCTTATTAACTGATTAATGGTCAGAATAATCAATTGATAAAATCAATTAACTAACCCATGATGAAACATGGTAGTGGAAGCATTATCCTGTGGGGATACATTTTTAGTCGGGGCTTAATGGGAAGATGAAAATGGTCTAAATGCAGGGAAGTGCTGGTGGAAAACCTGCCAGAGGCTGCAAAAGATTTGAAAATGCTCACAACAGAAGAACAACTCTAAACCTACAACCAGAGCTAATTTACTAGAATGGCCCAGTCAAAGTTCAGACCAAACATGGCAAGACTTGAAAATTCACATTCAATGAACTTGAGATATTCTGCAAAGAAATGGACCAAAGTTTTATTCTCCAAAAAATCTAAAAAACTTATCACAATGTAAGCGTTTCATATCAGTCGATATTGATAATTATTGATTAGTTTTTTTGGGGTTTTAAATATCTTAAATATTCCCAAACTGGTGGCATTTTCCCTTTTATCCGCAATTTTCACTCCAAGATGTTGATTTTTTTTTATTATTTTTAAGCAGTTTTGAGGCACGGTGGCAAAACCTTAAACTGCTGCTGAGCAAGTTACTCAACACGTTGTTGCTAGGTAACCAAAGAGTGAGTGAGTTAGTTGTTGCTAAGTAACCAAAGAGTGAGTGAGTTAGTTGTTGCTAAGTAACCAAAGAGTGAGTGAGTTAGTTGTCGCTAAGTAACCAAAGAGTGAGTGAGTGAGTTGATTCCAAAAACCTTTGTTAGCACACTAAAGCCTTTCCTCTGCCTACATTCCCCAGAATGCTGTGCGCTTCTGGATCAGAGTTCAGTGAAATTATTGAATATTATCTATTGATATTGATCATGTGTCTATAGATATTATTGATTTATTGTCCAGTCATAATCTCTAATGTTTAAAGCTGGAAGGTAAAACCCACAAAAAAAGCATTTCCAGTCTTTCGTTGTTGATGTTTCCGATCTTACCTTGTTCCAGCTCATTTCTTGTCTTGCTGGCTTCATCAACAATCTCTCAATCTTTTCACCAAGAACCTCAGAAGCAGAGACATGCTCCATGGTCGCCCACTGCTGCTCGATTATCTCCGGCTGGAAATCCTCCAGTTTTCTCTGTTCAGAGTCACCCGGACCTCACGCTCCGTTTTCCCTCAATGATTCCCAGAACCTTTCTAGAACACAAATCTTTGCTTCATGTCATCTTCATCAACCAGTCTGGACCTCCATCCCTCTGTCACGTCAACCTTCGAACCTGGAACCACAAACCCGCTTCAACATTCATCCTCCTAAACTCCCTTGTCATTCTAAAATCTCCTCTCATCCTCAGATTTCGCTGAAATACGAACTCAGAGCTTCTCTGATTTGCACGTTCGTGATTTTAACTCATTTTACTATTCATTTTGAGGCCCATTTGTGATTCTCCATGTGGGTCAGGAAACTGTGATTGCTACAAAAGATGATTCTACAAACTATTTGCACAGAAAAGTCAAAAATAAATGCACAAATATAAAATAAAAATATTAAAATAACTTCACAAAATGTAGAAAGATTACTCCTGTTGTGAGGCACGCTCTCTTTTCCAGCCAGTTTATAAATTACACAACGGTGTCCCTTTAACTGATGAAGCTATTATGTTGCACATCTGGTTTGGGTCTTGTAAAATTACCAAGCTCTTACCAAACAGAACATGAAATTAAAAAGGTACCAGATTTAATGTGTCGTTTATCAGATTCTGTCCCAAAACAAACACAAATGTGTCCAACATGGCCGCCAACGCTCCCTGTTTACCACGTCATCATCGTGCCTCGCTCACACTTCTGAATCTGACAGCTCAGCACTCTTTTCTGTCAAAGTCAGTGGGACGTTTTAGCGTATTAATGACTAAGATTTACAGGTTGGTAAATTTGGCAGCAGCTCCGTTTTTTAGTGCATTCATTAAAAGGAAAACATTCACTCCGATTTTAATTAAACTCAAGCTATATTTCCCCAAAAAAATTCTTAAACCTGTCAAGTCCAAACAATGACGGTGTAATTCTCCTCTGCAGGGACTCCACTTATCAACTGCAGCTAAAATATAATATATAAACCTCTTTTTTATATATATATATTAAAGAGGGTTTATACTCTTTATTTCAGTATTTGTTTAAAAATACTTTTTTTGTTGTTTTTTTTATCTTATTTATTTAAAACAGAGCAGATCCCGTTATATCACTGGGAGCTGATTCTGCGCTCTTTTAACAAACAGCATGAGGCAGAGTCTTATTGCCCTCGTTTCTCGGTTTGATCTTTTCACAAAGATCAGCCAGTTGGGATATGGCTCTTTCTTTATTCATCAGGCACATTGCCGTGGAACGCCGTAAAGATTAACAATGCCTCGCATCAAAGGCGGCCTTCAAAGGAGGTGTGTTTTACAGTTTGGTGGATGTGATGTGATGTAGATTACAAAAGGATGATGAGAGGGAAGAAATCAAGACCTTAAACCTCTCCGGGGGCTGAGCACCTTTCCGCTGTCACTCTGTTCTCGCCAAATTTAATTTTCTCAGACCTTCCTTGCAGCCTCTATTACATTTTGATAACATGAAAAATAAAAAAAGGAAAGGAATGGGAGAATCATTCTTGGACTGATCCAACTGCGAGAAGCTGTCATTATTTTCGATTTATTTGAAACACGGAGAGATCAGCGAGATGCTTCAGCAGGAATCAGAGGCGCGCCTCATGTTCCAGGCGTTCACGTCTCCACATTTCATATTTCAGCATCTGAAAGAGCCGAGGCAGAACTAATCAAATGTTGGAAAAGACGTGCCCATCGGTGCAGAGAAGTGATGCAACGGTCGGGTTAAGGAGACATGCTCTCTGCTCCGGCATCATTAAAGCGCCACACAACCACAAGCTTCCTCCCACGACTCAAAGGGACCGCTTGGTGGTGGAAATTATGCTTCCTGTTCTCACTTCAGGGGAAAACAAACTCATTAGAGGCCTTGTTGTGATGCAACTTGAAGACAAGTTAAACGGTGGTCACAGTTTAAGAAACTTTATTACTTTTGTCTGGAAAAGCAGCAAGCAGGAACACTGAGTTGCATTAGACAGAAGAACAGAAAACCAGTGGACATGCTCCAACATGCTAACTTCAGTTACAGTTCTCAACATTTCTTTATCGCAAAGGTTTTATGTCAAAGCATGTGCACCTCAGGTGTCAAACTCAAGGCCTGTGGGCCAAATCCGGCACGCCACAGCTTTTTGTGTGGCCCTCTAAATTCGAGACTAGACACTAAGTGAGCTTAAATATTATGTTTTCAGTCAAATCAATGCAGTGTTTATCTGTTTACTGCCAAATTATATCAATCTGTTGGGAGTTTATTGCAGTTTTTTCTCAAAAATTGTCAAAACTTTCTTACTTGTACTAAACAGCTGCCTCAGATTTAATTGATGTCAAATTGCAGTCCATGAGCTAAACAGAAAAAATAAAAAGTCGCATTTACCGTCATAAATACGCGTAAATATTGCAAATATTGATTTTCATAGCAAAAAGAATCACAAAATCCAGGTGGGACTGAAAAGATGTTCAATAATATTATTTAATTTTAATAATTCATTGATATTTTAGCAGTTTGTGAACAGGTTTTATCAACACATTCTGGAACAACCGACCCTTTAAGAGCATTCACAATCTAGATTTGGCCCAAAATGAAAATGAGTTTGACACCGTTGATGTACAGAAATTTATTTAAAAAAAGTGAAGAATGTTTCTGCAAAATAAAACATTTCTCCCGTAATCAGGGTTATAATTTTTATTTGTGTAATTCACGTAGTTTTAATTGTGTTTGCTAGTTTGTATTAGTTATTATTAATTAAGTGCAGTTTAGCTTTTATTAAAACTTTATAAAAACTAACTAAAATTAAAACTAAAGTAGACTAAAGTAGCAGATTTAATTTTTTCATACTTTGGTTTTATTTTTCGGTGCTGAAAACAAACAGGTTAAAATGATTGTGTTGTGATTATATTTATATCATTTAGGTAATGATTACTCAACAGAAGACAACATTTCAACAAAAAATGTATTAAATTATTATTGGACAACCAAATGAGGTTTTCTCTCAGCTTTTGGTGTCACCATTTTGCAGACTAGCATAAAAACCGAATATGGACGACCGTAATTTCCAGCAGTGTAATAAAGCGATTCATAAGCACAAAATCAAAGGATATTTTATCTATCTATAATTTAAATATGTTTTATTTTCATAAACACGCAATATAGTTCCAGTTAGTAATAGTTTCCATTTGAATTACTGTTTTTATTTATTTCAGTTTTCATTATTTTGTTAGTTTGTTAGTTAAATATGATAACCTTTCTCCTCATAAGCGAGTACATTTTGTCACATTGCAACCGCACACTTTTATTTTATTGTTAATTAATGGAAGTAGCAGAGAGCTGGTAAGGCTATGGAATAGAAAGCAGTCATGGTTGAGACTAGAAAGGACCCAAATGTAGAGAAAACTGTGGCTAAACAGAGTGCTTTAATAAAATAAGAGGAAGTTACAGGGAAAACTGCAGGGACAAAAGGTCATCGATTGTGGATAGTAAACGAAAGAACCGAGTGATGAATAATGAAAAACCAGGAACCTAAATACTGAGGCAGGGTGGAAAATCACAAAGGAACCAGATGAACTAATCAGAGGACAAAGCAGGGAAATAAAGGAGGAGACTAATTAACGCAGAATGAGCTGAGATAAGACTTAATGATCCACAAACTGAAAAGCAAAAGGCCTGAAAATAATCTAAGATAAATCTAGATCCCTGTCTTTAACATTATTGTTTTGCACCCTACATAACTTTTGACAAATGTTGATTTTTATCTTCTTACTTTTCCATAAATATGTGCTTTGAGGAGTGTATAATCAAACAAACTCTAAATTTCGGATATTTCTTCTTCTTGGTAGGTTTACAAAGCGTAATATTGAGAAAATTCACTGAACAGACATTCTTGAGAATTGGTAATTTGTTGAATTTTGAAGGCAATAGGTTACACTAAATTTTATTTAGATGTGTCAAACTAAAGGAGGATGAAAACAAATGTAAAGCTAAGATATTTTATTGGTGAAATAATTTTTATTCTCTACTCTTAGTTGGTCTATGTGACATACAAACCCAATAAAACGGAATAAGTTTAGTGTGGATGTAAGCAAAGTCAGTGGATAAAATCCAGTCAGAAAAAATAAGAAAACAGAAAGGACCTGCAATTTATATTAGATGTAATTAAGTTCACAGTGTAATTTTAGAGACTGTTTTCAAACACTGGGAATTAAGAACGTCTTTCAATAGCTACACAGCAACAGGTGATAGTGGGTGTTTTTGATTTTGGGTCATTTTGATGGTTAAAATGTTGGATTCAGTGTTTTAAACCAGCAGTGAACAAACAGCAGCGCTCAAGCAGGAGGGAATGCTCAGCAGCACCATAAGAGATAAAAGTTTTATCTCTTTGCACGTACAAAGAGTGAAAACAGAAACTATATTGTTAAAATGTAAGTGAGAAATAAGGAAATACTAAAAATGATCTAAAGAAGTATATGTTTTAATGATAACCGTATTAAAAATTAAACCAAGTCCATGTTGACCAAATTTTTAAAAAGGAAGAGATCGCCATGCCTGGTTTGGATTTCTTTTTAGAAACTTTGCAACCCAGGTTAATTATCATCGGGACTTTAGGGATTTTCTTTGTTATAGAGGTGAAGAAAATCATCTGCATTTCCAAACACGCTCACAATCTGCAGCACGTAAAATATAACCTTAATTCTGCTTTGTACAACTCCACACTATGCTGGAAAGTATCTGCACTTTAGTTTTGGCTCCAGTAGTTATCCTGGTAAAACATCTGTGTGGGCAGATGTTAATAATATATCTAATTAATACCGCTTCAGTTTTAGGGGCGGCACATATATTACACTGCCAAGGTGATGACTTAAGCATTCTAGTCTATGATCCGAGTTTAACCACCGTAATGTTTCTCAGTGACATTTCACAGACTGGTTGGAGAGTTTTAACAGTCAGAACCTCATCATTCATCACAGACCTCCATTTTAAAGTAAACAAACGCCGTGGTCGGCCTTTGATGAAACATTTCCACGAGAGAAAACAACGGAAATACTGCAGCACGATTAGGCGGGGTCCACTAAACATGTTTGCAACAAAGTCCAATGGAATAACTCTGAGATAACAGGAATTTGGTTAGGATGTTCAGGAAAAGCCCAGGAATCACCCAGGATCCAAAAGCAGCTGGAACAAGAGAGTGTTTTATACCACCAAGCACTGAGAGTGTAAACAGAAATAAGATGGTAAAAGCAGAAATGGCAGCTCCATTAAAGCAAAGTTTAATGATTAAAGGAGAAAAAAATTATGTTTCAAAGAGGTGATGGTGAGACTCTCAAACCCAAAATCACTGGACCAAGTAGCAAGGCGGTGCTAGCATGATGCTGTGGGCTGTTTAGTGTGTTGCACAGTGGGTGCAATGATAATTCAATAACTTCCTCCAGATTCTTCAGCTTCACTTCAAACCAACAGCAAAAAACAACAACATTTAACTTCTTGACCATCATCCATTATTTAAAGGCCTGGTTCCGAAAACAACCAGTTTAAACGACAAGTTGATCAAACATTCAGGCACGATTATGTCAAATGTTTGATTAATACAAAAAGCAAATATTTAAAGGACATGAATCCAAATTTCACTCATTTTATATTCCAACTTATTTGGTCACCATATATACCAAAATTCTATTCTCACTGCTCAATTATTATTATTAGCTGCGTAATGACGTCACCCTTTAAAAACGATGGCTTGAAAAGATTATAACCATTAAAATTAAAATGGCATTTATGACCGCAACCAGGGGTTGAAAACTTCTCACCATCTACTCACTCAGAGTGAAATAACTCCTTGCAACCCATTTTGTATTTTATGCTTTCTAATGGTCCAGGACCTGAATAGCATCTATGAACAGAAAAAATATGAAAGTTTAAACCTTTTGATGCTTCATCTTTTCTGGTTGTGAACATTGTGTGAAAAGCTAAAGAGGTAGAACATGTAATGTGTGTGGAAAAAAATAAAAAAAGCGTTGGCTCTAATATTTGCAATCCAGCTTCCAAATATTTACTGGCAGCTCCTGACGGCCCTGATGCCGAGGGCTTACAGCCTTACAATAAACCCAGTGGAGGAGAGAAACTCACCACTTTGAAGTGCTCCGGTCTGCACTCTGTGCCGTGGAAGTGGCAGGACAGCAGCATGTCGTTGAGGTTGTGGCCGGTGCGGTCGTAGAATTCCCGCATGTTGAAAGGTCTCGGCTTGAAGTTCTGGAAGTCGGTTTTGAGCTTCAGGCTCTCCAGAACACTCTCCTCCACCAGGTGTATGTCCCTGATCTCATACCTGGAGAAAGAGAGAGAGAGAGAAACAGAGAGGAAAAAGAGACATACTTATAGGGGGAATTTTCTGCTATAATCCAAGAGCACACATTTTCAGTCTGAAAGCAGGGTTTCATGTCTTTCTTCTCAAAGCTTGTAATGCTTTTACTAAACTAAAAACGTCTCTTCACGCCCAGACATAGCCTGCGTTCACACTGCAGCCTGAAGTGACCCAATTCCGATTTTTTTTTACTGTGGCCGTTCAGGCTTCATGCGACCTGTATGCGTTCTGCAGTGTGAACGGGCAAACGAGCTGAAAGTGTCCCGCATGCAGCCTGAAGTGACCCAATTCCGATTTTTTTTTACTGTGGCCGTTCAGGCTTCATGCGACCTGTGTGTGTTCTGCAGTGTGAACGGGCAAACGAGCTGAAAGGGTCCCGCATGCGCTGTAGAGGGCGCAATAACGTCAGCGTTCTCAGTGTTCTGCCAACCGCCATAAAAAGAAGAAGTGTTCTGTGTTTGCGGAAGTAAACATGGATGCTAACGGTGGAGCTTAGCTTACACATATGAAGTTGTTGTCCGACCGGAGCAGCATATTAACAACTTAATCCTCATTATAGTCCGTCGTGGTTGTTGTTTTTCTTCCCTCTTGCGCTTATCAGGACGCAATGGCCTCAGCGTTCTGCCCCATTTTACACTAAGCTTGCGCTAGCAGTGTGCTACTGATCGCTAACAGCTACTGACCTTATTAGGCAGGAGTTTGTTCACCCAATCAACTCCCTACGTCCAGTGGATGACGCAGGTTGTTACAATGGATAGCAACCACATAGGTACACCCATAGACATAATATAAGGTTTATAAGGTTTCTCTTATTATGTCTATGGGTACACCCGCTAGAGGGAAACAAACGCACCCAGTAGAACACTTTCGTTCTATTGGCTGAGAGGTTGCCAGGCGACGGTGTATTTTGTTCGAGAAGCAAGAAGAGAGAAAGACATGAAGTCCTGCTTTCAAAATAAAAATGCAAGCAACAGTATTAAAAGTTTTGAGAACAAAAGACATGAAATCCCGCTTTCAGACTGAAAATGTGTGCAGAACTGAAAATATGTGCTCTTATGGCAGAAAAATTCCCCCATAGATATTCACTTTTATTTTACATGCATATTTAATGCCTTTTAATTTAGCATGGGGTGATGAGTCTGCAGAATCCTGAAATAGAACAGTCACCTGCTTCTGAACAAAAAGTCAACCTCAGTTTCATTTTTCGCACCGTCCAGAAAGGTTTCTAAGTTTTATCAGTAAACTTTTTCTCTGCTCAGCTGGAGCTTAAAATAATATTCCTGAATAAATCAAAAAGGACAGAAAACTGACTATAAAGCTCAACATGATGGTTTTTCTGTGGCATCTCGCTGCCTCTCAAATGGATGGGCTTTGCCAGAGTGGAACAGTTTATTGAACGTTTCATAATAAAGTTCAGACACAGACCCATAAACCCAGCCATCCAATCACTGACAATGCAGCAGCTCTGGGCTATACACAGTTACTCAGCTGAAGCCTCACCTATCTGGACCCTCAAGAAAGATGTGTTTGGGTTTGACTGGTGGCTCCTAAATTTTGTCTGACTGGTTTGCTTTAGCCAGGAGACATTTAGTTAAACTTTAATGGTTCAGCAGAATAACATGCTCAGAACTGAGTCTGGGTGAGTTATTAAAATCTGGAGTACGGTAAAGGGATTTTTTTTTTTTTTTTGGAAGTGATGAAATCAGCAGTAAATATCAGTGCAGCTGGAGGCTCAGACCATCAGACAAACAAACACCCTGGAGTCCATTTCGCTGAGCGTCTGGCTGCGCTCCAAACGCTAATTAAAGGCTAACAAATCGAGACGAACAGATTTAAAACATCTTGTGAATCTAATCCGATGGTTTTTAGCAAGCAGGAGGAGCAAAGTGAATGAATCAAGTGTGTCGAGAGAACTTGGAAACAGCAGACTCAAAACGAAAACAAAAAACAAAAAAAATCTTAACGTCTCTCTGACATATCGGCTCCTTTTATTGACAACTAACTAAATCACATCTTCAGAAGCAGAGCTTTGAGCCACTCGTGAGTTTTACTGAGCATGAACCCAAAACAAGCAGTTGCCAAGCAAGAGCTAGCAGCCAAGTGTCTAATTACTAATGAACTCTTTGAATTTGGGCCTCATCAAATTAAAGCTGATTCTTGGCACTGTAACACAGAGTCCACTGTGTTAATCCCAATTGAAAGCGCTGCAGCACAGAGCCGGGGGAAGAAATGATGTGCAACTGTGTGTGTACTTTATTCTGGACTAAAACCGGCTCTTCAGCATAGTTGGTCCACTGTGCTCAGCAGCTAGAAGCTGGATTTTTAGAGCAATAATGATTGGATGATTTCAGATTATTCCAAAGTAAAAAATATTTTTGTTGGAAACATCTACAGTGCCAGCCTTGTAAAAAAGAGGAGTTATGTATATGTTTTTTATTGGTATAGCTTAATCTCACAGCAAGAGTTTTGGAGTACATTTATTCAATGTCTCATATTTATAAATAAATGTTTGTAACAAATTATTGTTACAACCTTATACAACCTCGTTTGGCAATAATACAGCACTTAGACTTCAGTGATTTATAAACTAACATTAGTATTTTAAAGTCTGTTCTCTGAGTAACAGTGAACCAGGAAGGACTTTAAAACTGAGGTGATTTGATCTATTTTCCTAGTTTTAGTGAGAACATGAGCAGCAGCGTTCTGGATCAGTTGCAGCTGCCTGGTTGACTTTTTAGTCAGACCGGTGAGGACACTGCTGCAGTAATCAACACGACTAAAGATAAACACATTGCTGAGTTTCTCCGGATCATTAGTCCTTTTAATCCTGAAAATGTTCTTCAGGCGACAGAAGGCCGGCTTTGTACCTGTCTTTATGTGTCTCTGAAGGTTCAGATCAGTTTCTTTAGGTCCAAAAATAATTACTTCAGTTTTGTTTCTATTGACCTGAAGAAAGTTATGGTACGTCAAACTTATTAACTGCTATTGGTATTTATTGTTGTATGTTTATTATTATTACTTTATTTATTTAATATTTATCATTTATTTACTTATTTTAATTATTTTTGTGTGCTATGCTGGGTCAAACAAAATCTTCCCCTCAGGGGATCAATAAAGTCTTATCTTATCTTATCTTATCTTAACTTATCTTATCTTATCTTATCTTATCTTATCTTATCTTATCTTATCTTATCTTATCTTATCTTATCTTATCTTATCTTATGTCCATGCATTGTGAACCACTATGAACCCATGGTGGTAACTTAAAGTCAGTGCTGGTTCTGATAAGTTTCTGTCCTTCATATCCATCGCAACGTTTGGAGATTTAGAGCACAACCTGTTATTAAGTCACTAAAAAACAATTCTCAGCTCACAGTTTTTTAAACCTGAATGATGGATTTTACTAAATGCTGTAATTATTTATTTCTGAGATTAAGCTTTATGTGTCGCTACAAAGAACAACAAAAATTGTGAAGCGATATGCTTAGTGTGAGCCACTTTGGGTTGATTAGCAGTTCAAACAATACTGCTAAGCAGCACATTGTTAGCAAACTCACTCGACATGTTCACACCTGGCATTAATGTGTCTCCCAGCTAACACAAGGCGACAGCTCTGAGGACAGAACGCACCCAACGCTCCACAGGGCTCCGTTTAGATCAAATGCTTCTCTTCAGAGATGGTCTGCTCACAAGAGACGAATAAAAAAGGAATTTGAAATAGTTTCTGGACTGGGAGTTGAATCAAAATGTAGAACACCCAGTTAAATAATAAAGACATCAGTTTGATTAAAATAAAAAGGGGGAAACTCTTTCCTTTTACGGCATGATCGGGTTCGCAAAAACAAACAAGACAGCCATTGTGCTGGTGTGTTACAGCAAAACACATTCGCTGAGCACAGGGTTAGATATCTGTGTTGACTCATTCAATTTTCATGTAGTAGTTGTTGGCCAGATGATAATTGCTGTAATTGGCTGGTTTCCTGTAATGAGCCATGCTGGTGCACATTGATGAAGGTTTGCAACGCTAGACGTGCAAAATTTCAATCACAGCTCTTTGCAAGCAAATATCATCTACAGACAGGCTAATAATAATTGAGTAGTGACAATAGACAGTGTGTTTATTTTCATGCTCCAATGTGCATGCGGTATTCTGCTGACTTTGAGGTAGAATAGAAAATTACGACATCTTGTTCACGCTTCAAGACAACATCTGGTATAAAACTAACATTTAGTGACACATACAGCTCTGGAAAAAAGGAAGAGACCATGAACTCGGTTCCTGAACTCTTCCTGAGTTAAAACACTAGTGTTGCTGTTTCTAAATAAAAATGAACTTGTTTTCTTTGCATTATTTGAGGTCTGAAAGCGCTGCATCTTTTTTGTTATTTTCACCATATCTCATTTTCTGCAAATAAATACTAATTTTTATAGGTATATGTTTGAGTAAAATGAACTTTGCTCTTTTATTCTATGAACTACTGACAACATGCCTCTGAAATTCCAAGAAAAATGTTGTATTTATTTGCACAAAATGAGATCTAAAGCAGGGCTTTCAGACCTCAAATAATGCAAAGAAATCAAGTTCATATTAATTTAGAAACAACAATAATAATGTTTTTACTCATATTACTCGTATTACTCAGGTTCATATACATTTATATTTATGAAGTTAGATAAATAGATAGGGAATGAGATAGATATCTCTCAAAATATAATGACGCAATATATTAAAAGTAGCAAAAACTGAAATTGTATAAAACAAAAAGTTGTTATTTACAAAGTTTGGACATTTTCCAACATCTCTGCATTTCACGTAGTGCAGTTTTCAGCTGCATTTCTGTATTCAATCACTGTTTGCACCGCCTGCCGGTCTTTTTAAAGCTAAACGGCGCTGGAGACCCCTCACCACACGCAGCATTATTCTGAGGCGCAGGGAGATTTACTTTCATTGAATTGAACTGTTGGAGAAATCTGCACACGCTGCCTTGCTCTAAAAGAAAGCAGCATAACTATAAATGTTCCTGCACTTCACCCTGGCCGTGATCTCCCACCATGCTTTTATTCAAATGTCACCACTTTAATGTACTCACCAAAGAGCATAGTTTCATCTGAACCTAAACACTGGCACCATTGGAAAGCCTTTTAGAAATTCCTGTGTCATCAAGTGAAAGCAGTCCTCTGCTGGTTTGTTACAAAAGCCACCATTAATGCACTGCACGCATTTTTATTTAGTAGAAATTAGATCCAGCAGCTTGCTTTAATGAATTCATATCTGGCAACATGCTACATCTTACGTTTTATTGAAGTTCTTACAAAACTTAAAAGTTGTGACTTCTAACAGCAAAAGAGATTCATCAGCAAAAATGTTAATTTGGTTTATAACATAGATTGATGTTTTGTGACAGTGAGACTGGGCGAATCTGGAGGCTGTTTTTGTTGTTTGACTAAAAATAAAAATAAAAACTTAATTGGACAGAGGCGCTGAGTCTCCACCAGTTATAAATCAGACAAATCTGCCAGGAAGGCACTTATGAGATAAAATCCCAGAAGAACAAGCTGATGAAAACAGCCAAGACTGACCCTTCAGCGTGTGAGCAACTTAAATATCATGCCACAAGACATTTCCCAGACCAGTGGCTTTGATTGCCAGAGGTGGGCAGAGAGCAGTCATGAATGCATTTCAAGCCACAAGCACTTGTATTCCTGGCAGCTTAAACTGTCATTGCAGGGATTTTCTACCTTGGCAACAGAAGCAAAAATAATCTTAACAGATTACGGGGTAATATTTAAGATAAGTACAGGGATATGGATGCAGGGGAAAAAAATCATGTTTATGCACCAAAACTTTGGAATAAACATTTAAATGTTCACTTTTGGATTTTTGCTAAAATTGCTAGATAGATGTGCATTGAAGACCAAGACAAAATATCCAAAGTGCTCTGAGCTTTAAACTGATTTTGTTTTTAGAAACTTGCTTGCTGCATCTGACACTTTGTTCTCCTGAAGTACTGAAGGCACTAAGTGAAGGAAACCATTTCGCTAATTGCGTCATTGTTGCTGCCTCTGTTGACATTTGGAAAAATATTACAGCACCAAAGGGCATGCAATCAAAAAGCTTCTACGGCTAAGACAAGCCTCTTGCCTCCCACTGTGAGATCTTTATTTCCTCTTGTGCTTCTTGGACATGATTTTTTTAAAAAAATGTTTTTCATGCTATCCATGCAAAACAAGAACAAAGAAACACCTTCCTTGTTAAAATCTTTAGCAGCTCAAGCAGGAGTGAATCTAACTGTGGATGAGAAGAGTTTCTCTGCAGCTTTGCACAAACACACTGAGATCAGAACGTGTGAATGGCAAAAACGCCCCGAGCATTTGCCGTTTCGCTTGAAATCAAAGAGGTCTTCCAGCTTGTTTTCCTGCTGTGGGCGCGTACAGTACGCGGTGCTGCTGCCAGCTCCTGCATCCAGAGCCTCCAGCTGCACCAACAAAACAGCTGGAGCCTCCTGATTATAATGGTTCACCCAATTCAAGAGAGACGAGCATGCTCTGCAGCCACCGGGTGACTGAGTAAGGTAGAGGAAGGCTGCAATAAGGTCAAATTACAAGTGGGGGATTAATTACTTAAATCTTGTCTGAAGTAAATATATTGAACATAAGCTATTAATTCATTAGCAAAATTAAAAGGAATAATTTACCTGCAGATTTTCTGGTTTGACTTAAACCTGAAATGCACAATTTATGATCACCTTCCTCAAACATGCGGTCAGGTATTACATTACAAGAATTATTTAAAAAAAAAAAAAACTTCTGTTTATTATATGGAGAGATAAATAAAAAAGCTTTACATTTAGTTGTGTAAATGTAAAGCTCTCAATCTGGTTTCTAAGACTTTTGAGTCTGAGATGAATAATTGTTCTGTTAAAAGCTGAATAAGCCTCGATGAGTTTCCCAAATGTTTAATTAAAGCCAAAGTTTCAAGATAAGATTGAAACTTTAAATTCAAATAATCGACTATTCATTAGTCGATTATTACAAAGAAAGATTAAAGACGACTAAGGCAACTAAACCGTTTGTGAAAAATAGATGTTGGTCTTTATAAAGAAAGCTCTGAGACACTTTTCAAATAAAAGCTTCAATTTTTCTAAGAGGAAGATTTCACATTACTAATTAAACAAAACAGGCCATTAAGAAATTATTATAATGACCTTTCAAAATAAGACTTAATAATATTCTTAAAAATAAAAACCTCTGTTCATCTAGATTATTACGCTCAGATTACAAATACAACTAAATTGGATTATGATGGAATTTCAAAAATAAAACTAGTTTAACTAGACCTGATGTGAAGAAGAGTTTGTTTTGAGGGCTTTCAAAGTTAAGATTTCAGAGTCACCAAAACAAAAGTTTTGCTTTTTCATTGTTCAAACATGACAGCAGAATGTGTTGTTTTCTTTCTTTTCTTTTTTCTTCTTTTTTTTTTTTTGCTAAAGTATCCCGTACTAAAAGAGAACTGAACCAGTTCTTTGCCTTTAAACGGAGTTTCTTATTGTAAAACTGAAATGAAGAAAAGAAGCTTAATAACAAGTCAAAAGTCTCACCTTTACAAGTTTTCCTGAGCAGCAGTTTCCTAATGAGCTTAAGGCCCAAAGCTGATGCATGTCAGACTTTAAAAAAAAAAAAAAAACGCTATAATGGGGCAAAATATGCAAAATATTAAATTCTAATGTTATCTTATAAATTGACAAGAACCACAGCAACAAAATGAAAGGCTGTAAGAGTTTTGGATTTGAAAGTGAAGCCTGTAACTGAGGTGAAATGTTGCTACCTGTTGTTGAGCAGGGCCAGCAGCTCCCCAACATAGAAGAGGTCGTTGCGGGTCAGCTGGCTGAAGCGGAACGCGTTCAGGTTGCAGAAGGTCACCGCCGGGAACGTCATGACCGGAGTCGAGACCTCGTCCAACTTGGTGACGTGCGGGTACTCGAGGTAGAAGTGGATCCGATCCACGCACACGTAGAGCAGGAAAGTCAGCGAGGCCAGGAAGAAGACGAGCCACAGGAACCGTTTGATCCAGAAGCGCTCGTAGGTGAAGATGTGGGAGATTCCGTGCAGGGTCGAGCTGTGCGCAAAAACTTCTATGGGTGGAGGCTGGTTCGAATCCAGTTCTTCCGGCTCCACTTTCAGATCCATCGTTAACAAGCGAGGGCTTGAATGCATCAAGTCAAAACTGGGAAAGTATTCCTTCAGCAGAGAGCAGCTCTGCTATCACCCTTCGGAGCGTGCGGAGGACCAGTCTTTGACCTGATGCAGTTTTGTCGCCATCACTCAGTCAGCTCTGCGTTTAAGCAAAACATTTTCTGCAAAGAGCACCGCCGAGCTGCCGGAGCCCGGGTCCATCAGCACAGCGCCACAGTCCCGACCTGCAGCTTTCTCAGCGGGAGAGGAGAAGTCGTGAATCGCTGGTCGATCATAAGTCCGGCGGAGCGCGGATAATTCCTGCACGCCAGCAAGAAGGAAACCTCGGAGCTTGGAGGCGGAAAGGAATATCTTTGGACACTTCAGCAGAAGTTGCTTCAACCCGTTAAATAAAGGCTGAATTTGTCCACTCTGGACGCCGTAGAGAGGAGTCGGTGGTCGGTGCTGACTGAGTCGTGCGGGCAGGTTGTGTTCCTCCGCTGCTGTGCGTGTGTCAGTCTGAGAGCGGACTGACGCTCCTCTGCTGTTTACCTGTCACTTTAGGTTTTTGTGGCTCCCACACACACGGCTGCACCAGTGGCTTCACAAACAAGCAATTTTAGCTGCAGTTACTTTTATTTATGTGTCAGAGAGCTGGCTGCGCGTACACGAATTGGCTCAAAAGAGAAGAAAACGCAAACCTGATTTCCATGTGTGCAGAATATTTTTATGTGTGTGCGCTGCCATGGCTTCCTGTTTAGCTTTTGTTTTGGTTTGGTTAAACATCGGGTCAAAACGACCAAATGGTGGAAAAAGAGAGAAACGAGGAGGACAAAGAAAAGAGAGGGAGGGAAAAAAACTGAATGTCCCCGACAGAAAGTGAGTCATTTTAGGCAGCTAAGTGCGCGTACAGTGAGCATTTTGATTAAGTAATATTATCCACTGTCATCACTGTGAATTACCTAGGATACACGATATGCTGGTGTTGATATTCTTCTCCAATTAACTCCAGGATAATATATGAATCTTTAAAGTGACAGTGTTTTGTAAAATCGACTGAATGTTGCATGAGGTCATAATGGTATTTTTTTCTTCAAAAACATACATGTGGTGTTGCCTTGATTACTTCATGAATGTTTGAGAAATCCTTTAATTTCCAGTAGCAAATATTGAGCTGTGCAAAAGGCCTGGGTGGACTTAGCCTCGCCTTTAAGGATGAAGCTCCTCCTTCCAGCAAAGCAGCAGGACATCTTCTTACTGTGAAGAGGGCATCTTCCATCAATGGTTTGCTTTAAAGCAGCTTAAAACATATTTCTTCTCAGGAGGTTTATTCTGTACAGTTGCATCAGATAAAGCAATTAGTTATTAGTCTACTGAGCACTTGAGGAAAGATTAAATAAATTATGGACTTGGATTTAAAAGGCACACACTTATCACATATTCATCTTATCTTTAAAAAAACGAAACTAGCTGGTTATTTTCAACTGACTTGAAAAATGTCGGTCAAGCAACGGGCAGATACAAATGTTCTAATGGTTATTTATAAAACCAATAAGCTACATTTTTTTATGTATCTAGAAAAACTGTTAAATTTCCCTACTTTCTGAGTACAACTAAACATAAAAAGAAAAACTGTGAGATAATTTCTATTTTTCTTGCAGATAATTCCATAAAATGTTCAAGATTTGGTAAGGAATTTTTCTTTTAAAAGCCAATAGCCTTATTCTTTTTTACTTCCATAATTATTTTTGATTTACTTCTAATATTATTTTACCTTTAGTCCTTTTGGATTGCTGTATGTCTTATCAAACTGACATGTTGTTAATTAATTTAAAAAATATTTTCAGTAGTAGGAAAAGCAAACTATCCAAGTAAATTGGTTTAAATATTGATATAAGCCCAGCTACAAATCAGTTTTTGTTTTCAAAAATTGTGACAGTCCTGTTTATGTGGCTGGCTGCTGTCCATGGTGCTGCTGTAGCGCAATGTTCCTCTCCGAGGCTGCAGAGGGCGCCAGAGCGCAAACGTCACTACACCTACCAGCAGAAGGAAGAACGACATGTGAGCAGCAGCAGGAGGAAAAAGATGGCGATACCCATCAGGATCTCCCCTCTCTGTCGCTGGGCAGGGCGGACATTGTCCTCGCAGTCTGCGGGACACAGGCGGGAAGTCAGTCTGTCAGCGAAGAGGCGCTTTATATGCACATCAACGGGAAACCGTAAGTTCATGTTTTATAGAAGCTAGTTATTAGCAATGCTAATACAGAGTTTAATGTCCGATGTTATGCTCAGCTCAGTCTGAGAGCTATTCACAAAAGATTGTTATTGTTACCAGATTAGCCATCCTATTCATTTGCCCTTCATGTTAAAAAAAAAGCACAGCTTTATCTGGGAGTGCAAATCCAAAAACTTACAAAAACGAAGGGGGGGAACCTTGACCTCAAAAGGGCAACAAAAGATCAAGGGTAGATTAAAAAGTTCAGATCAAGGGTAGATTAAAAAGTTCATGTGACAAAAAACTGTCTTTAAAACGGGCCTATTAACAAGCATTTACGATATAAAAAATATAAATACTGTTAACCTTAGTTGTAGCCACTCCCGCTGCACACCCATGGGTTCTTGTTGAAATACTGGACACGCTGTCCAATAATAGATGGAGCAGCTTGCTGCTGCATGTTGACACAATACTTGCAGAGACAAGTCCGCCAGTAGTTTTGTGACACACTTCATGCGGAGAGCTGGTCCTTGACTTTAAATAACAACTCTTAATATAGACATACTGTTTGGTGGATTTGACTATTTTGAATGGATGGTAATCTGCTTTGACTATAGCCTTACTGGTTTCTGTACAAATATGTAAATAATGACAAATTACACTAACATGATGGCTTCAAATTGACTTTTTTACAGTTTTACAGGTCATTTGGATTTTTAAAAAAAGATAATCTAGTAATTCCCATGATTGCCATTACCACTATCTTACTTGAAAATGGTCTCAAAACAATCATTTTATGTCTATTGTGATAGCTCTTGGGCTAATTTATCGTCCAGCAAAATTAGTTATTGTGACAGGCTTGTACTTTTTGGGTAAAATGTACGGAGAACTTGGTTAATTCATAAAGAACATGCATATAAAAAATGTCAATATTTAGATTTTTTACTATTAGTTAACACATTTATGTTTTTTTTAATTTTATTTCCAGACCTTCAGTTCAGACTCGATGAGCGCACGGCCCACAGCAGCCTGGATCTCTTCAAGAAAGACACGGGCATCATCTACCGCATGCTGGGCCTCGACCCCTCCCAGGTCCAAGACGACCCCGAGCGTTTCCGAGAGTGGGCCGTCGTGTTGGGCGACAAAACGATTAGCAGTGGACGACATTACTGGGAGGTCACGGTGAAAAAGTCCCAGGAGTTTCGTCTGGGGGTCGCGGAGGCGCTGATGTCCAGAGACGAGTGCGTGGGTACCAGCAGCTCCTCCTGGGTGTTTGGCTACGCTCAGAGGAAGTGGTTCGCCATGACCGGCAGTAAGGTGGTTCCTGTGACTCTGGTGGGGAAGCCGGACCGAGTGGGGATCCTGCTCGACTACGACGCCAGGTTCGTGGGGCTGGTGGACATCGAGAAGCCCAGAATCATTCACACACTCGCAGCTCGGTTCACGGCTCCCGTTTGCCCGGCGTTTGGGCTTTGGGATGGGGAAATCCTCACACACTCTGGTCTGGAGGAGCCAGACGGCCTGAAGTGAAGCTGGATTAACCCAGTTGACTGCCATGGATAATCAGGCAGCATTTATCAGTATCCTACATAACTGTGCAGGACAAACAGCAATAGGACTTATCTTCAAATGATGATTAATTACTGTGTAATTCAGCAAATCATCACTTTGAATAATACAAACTCATTCTGTGTGTGTTTTCAGCGTGTAATGGAACATTACCTCAGAGACTAAATGAGGAAACAAGGAACATGTGGTTAGATTTGAGAAATATTTGCTGCCAATTTTGTCTTATACACTGCATGCTGTGGTATTCTCCACAAATGTACTCCTTAAAACATCACAGAACTCCTCTGTGTTCATATTCAAACCATGTATTGTTTAATAAAATAACTTCACTGAAATTTTCCACGTTTTTCTTTTTATTTACAGCAAAATATTTACAGTGAACTGAAGATTTGTACAGAAGTTTTGCTGAGTAAAAAACCAAAACTTACGAAAAAAAAAACTTTTAGTTATGAGTATATTACATCTTTATCTTATTTTAAATTTACATGTAGGGTCTTTGATATTTTCCTTGAAAGCAAAAACATGTTTAAACCTTATTTTGAGAGACTCTTTATTCACTTTACTCATGTTTCCAAACTTGTAGATGGTAAATAATGATGGTAAATTGAAACGTAAACAAAAAATACAATCAGGACACACCAACCACTAGCTTAATATGCTGACATTGCAACAGAATCGACTGATGGCAATGGGAAAAATAAATCGATGAATGTTTAAAGTTTTATGAAAATGAGAGAAATGTAAAGGTTATGAAGCTAGGAATTGAAAACATGACAATCATGTAAGTGTGGGATTTAAACACTCAAACTAAATCTGTTACTTTTAAGACATTTGTGAAGAAGCACCGATCAGGCCTTTCATGGTCGATTCTGGTTTTTTGTCAAATATTTAACAGATTCTGATCAGTTCTTGTATGACGCATAAAACCTGCAGGAAATCATTTTACATTCCATAAAGGCAGCCATTTTGAACACAACCAAACATGAAGAAATTAAGGGACAATTGGTATTTATGCCTGGAGTTGATATTTAATGTTTTATATGACTTGTATTAAACTCTGAAATGTATCTAAGTGTTTCCTCTTAGATGATGCATTTGTAGTACAAAAATATTGAACATATTTAGATTTAATGATGGAGATATCGACTGATTCCAGTCTTTTGATTGGTGCACCTCAAAAATACACAAACCTGTTTGAAATTAAAAAGAATAAGACCAGTATAAATTCTTTCCAAACTAATTTTCAATTTTCAGATCAATTCAGCTGACAAATAAGCAGAAATATAGAAAGGCTAAAAGATATCATAATCTGGTTGCATAACTCTGCATATCTGCTATATTTACTGTAAGTTTAGTTGATAAAATAAGTTTGCAAAACAGAATCCTGTTTTTTCCTTCCAAATGTCTGAAAAACTGCACGGGAGAAAGTGTTTTGAATGTGGAACACGGTGTTGGCAGCATTATGCTCTGGGATTATAATTCTTCTGATGGAGGAAGGCATTTTTTTCAAGATGGAGGAGATTGTGAGCTGTTCCAAATACTCAGTTTTAGCTCCTTACGTTTTCTGCGAAATGGCTGAAAATGAAAGCGGACATTATATTTTGGCATCTCTGGTTCAACAAGAAAAAAATAGTATATTTAAAATTTGCTGACCTTTATTCCAGGACTAAACTGTCTGTTGTTTCAGTAAGGTATTATTTTAAAAGTGTGCACTCTTATGCATTCAGGTTATTGAACTTTTTAAATCTTTCCCTTAAATTTATTGGTTTGTCAGTTGAATTATACAAAAACTTATAATAAAGGTGGAAATTTAAAAATATGTAAATATGTGGTCTTATTTCTTTAGGCCTTAAAGCCTGATAGGAAACTATATGTCTTGGCTATCAATGCAACTGTTTGGTTTAATTGTCTTTAGCCGCAGTATTGGCCCTGAGTCTCACAATTAAAAAAATCAACATAAGGGTTTATACAGTCTTCATAAATCCTAAACACCACAGTGAGCATTTACATATCAATAAAGAACAAAACAAAACCCAGCTGGTTGGGAGGATACTGAAGTGCATATTATTTTCCCAACAAAACAGTCCCAGTAGTTTTCAGGCTCCCTTTAAATAAATCACTAAGACACAATGAAGTTTAATCCCCAGAGTATTTTAATTAAGGCCCTGTTCACACTGGATGAATCCCCTCTATGATTCTAATTACCTGTTAGAAACTGCTTGGATTGCTGCAAATTAGGAAAATCTCCTTCAGTGTGAAAGCAATCATGACACAGCTACACCTAGCAGTCGCCAGACAGATCTTAGTGCTATTTTCTGCTTCTCTGATTGGCTCTCCTGCAGCGTTGGCATGGTCTGGAGATCAGCAGCACATTCACATGTTGATCACCTCACCATCTACACATCTAGACTTTCACTAGCAGTGCCCTCTAACAGCGGTGTCCAGTTCTGGTCCTTGGAGGCCCGTGTCCTGCTGCAACTTATTCGAAATGAACGAATAACCTCTTCAGCATGCCGTCAAGCACTGCGGGGTTCCTGGTAACTGTTCATTTGAGTCAGGTGTGTTGAAATAGGAAAACATCTGAAACATGTAGGATGTCTGCACTTGAGGACAGACACTGGACACCACAGCCCTGTAAGATCACACCAAATTATCTCTCTATCACTATGCTACAGGCACGGAGATACACATATATATATATATATACACATATACACATATATATATATATACATATACACACATATATATATACATATATATACATATACACATACATATAGATACATATACATATATATACATTATATATACATATACATATATATACATTATATATATATACATATACATTATATATATATACATTATATATATACATATACATATATATATACATACACACATCCTTGAGAGGGGGTGGAATCATGCAGTCTCCATAATGTTTACATGCATTATGTGTTTGCATTACTATGAGGATACTGAAATATTATATTTACATATTATACAATTACAATATATTACATTACAATTTGGTTTGCAGCAAACAGGAAATCCAGGAGTGCGTTCAAAATGCTGTCGAAATGTTTCAGTCTCCCAGCAACCAGCACATCCAAGGTCAGGCACAATTTGGAGGTGTGTGCGCTTCTTTTTTGCAGGGATGCTTTCTCCTCCAGCGCACTGCTTCCTGTACTCCTTCCTTTGTTAAACTGGCTTTAGTATGACGCTAATATGCTGCCGAGATGACAATAAATCACCATTACTGTTCTACGTAGGCTTTGTGTGAACTGGAAACGGTAATGGGAAGCTTCGGCTCCAGAACCATTTTCCAGTACCCTGCTGAGTTTCACCACTCTGGTTAAAATCGCACAGTGATCTCATTCCAGTGTGAAGGGGGCCAAAGAAAAACATAAATTTTAAGATTTAAAACATAAATAGCACAATTTTTAAATATTTACATCTCAGTAACATTTCTCAATCAAATTTTTGCACAAAACAAGAATATTGCTACCCAACCAAACTAATGTAGGTTAGCAGTAATTTATTATTGATATAGTTCTGTAGTATGTTCTTTTAGTAAGCCTTCATCCTGTACATATTCCAAATTCTGGCCCAGTTAAACCAAATTGAAAGAAAATGGTGCATCCCTTTTTTCAAAATTGACGTCAAACATTCCACACCATTAATAAAAGGTACACATTTTATAGCCTTTGGTTGGAAAATGTAAAAATGTCAGTCTTTTCAGAAGGCCTGTAAAGCAAGTAATAATAATTTCTTTTGATTATTTAATATATTTTCTGAGAATATTTCAATGTCCCTTAAAAAGAGAAAAAATTCAAACATTCAGCAGTTCTCCCAATTACCTTCTGTCCTGTGATTCTATCCCGCTGTGAAACAGAAGGTTTCAATCCGAACTTTCGTGGATATTTGTTAAACGGAGTTCTTCATCGTGTCCATCGCGGGGTTCTTTTCCTCTGTGCTGCTGGACGAGTCTTTGTACTCATGTTGGTACTTTTGCAGGACTGAAATAACAACATCATGGCCAAACTGCATGGCGTCATCAAGGGGTGTGTTGCCCCATCTGATAGACAACAGTGTGAAATGGACAAGGATGGGCTGTTATAGTTAGTAAAATGAGTTAGTATCAGATGAATGGTGACAACCCTAACCCCACCTACCTGTCCTTAATGTACGGATTCACTTTACATATTTGTGTCAGGAACGTCACAGCGTCCGTGTGGCCTAGGAGGAAAATGAGCATGAGCAGAAACCACGCAGCATTTGAAGTGCCGTATTTCATTGAGTTTTATATAAATGCCAAACCCGACATAATTTAAGGATGATCGAAGTAATCATGCAAAGTGTTACCTCCGGCAGCAGCGACGTGGAGAGCAGTGCGAGAGTCATAATCCCTCTGCTCCATGTCAACCGCTGACAGCGCGAACCTGGGAGAGACGGAGACGGAGGAGGCACGAATAAAGAAATATTGCTGTAAATGAAGGGAGGGAGCGATGTTCGCTGTGTGGAGGTAAGCTACAAGGACAAAAGGTGTGTATGTGCAAACGTTATATATTAAAACAATTATAGCAAAAGTATGCTGTTCAGAATAACATTCAAATATAAATCAATTTAAAGTTTCATGATCCCTAGCAGCTGCTTTACAACTTGCAGTATGTTATACTGTAAGTTGAGTATGTTTAATGGCAAAAAAAACACACTGACAATGATATGACTAAAATAATTTAAGTTTTTTTTTTCTGCAGTGTTTTATTTGGATCCTATAAATGCTGGAGAAAGAAAATGTTTGTTTCTACTGACCTCCTCAGAGCACAGACGTCACCGCTGTACGCTGCAAACATCAGATTAACGACCGACTTGTTCTGAGGGAAAACACGAAGAATATTAAAGTTTATAAATTCTCGCAAAGGCAGTTTCATGTTTAAAAAAAAAAAAAACAGGCAGCTTGTCGGTCGTTTGTGGCACTAAACTCACCGGATCGTCGTCCGTCCGTCTCCTCGGGTCGTGTTTCTTGGTGAAGTGCCTCAGGTTGTCATAATTATGGAAGTTGAAGTAAGAAACAAGCTCCTTTCGGATCAAATTATTGTTGTTTAATAATCCATGGTTATATCTGAAATATATTTGTCTGGATAAGAAATAAGCAGCCTACTTGACAAAAGTGAATTCCTCTGACACTGTTTCCAAGCCGATCCAGCGGCGGGGACCAACACAACATGCCCATAACGTTGGGAACCACCAGCAGAACGGCACCCGAAATGCCAGATTTGGCAGGCAGCCCCACCTAAGCAAGGAGAACAAAAACAATACTGGAGCCGGAGTAATTTATCCTGAAGACAACAGTCCATTGAAACATGAAATATGTCGGTCATTTCGCGTCTCTGCCTAATTGAAATATTTTCAGGTTGGTCTTTTTGTTTCAGGATTTTTTTACAGCAAAAAAAAAAAAAAATCTGATTTAAGCTAACTTTTTATGATTACTTACCTCCATAATTAATTAAACAACTAAGAAAATAAACTGATTTGTTGACTAGGAAAGCAATGGTATGGAAAAAGAGAGACCAAACACTCTGATTCTGCCCCACAGTCATCAAAACTCTTTGTTAAATTAAAACTAAGACACTTACATGAAAAGCAAATTGCCCGGAAAAGTCGTACATCCCGCAGGAATGCATCAGACTCAACGTGTTGCGAACGGATTCAGCACTTAGCACACGATCGCCTGTGGTTGGACAAATGCCTCCATTGGCCAGTGTTGCGGCCATGACACTTCCAGACTCGCAGGTCACCTCAATGGAGCACAACTGGAATGGAGAGACAGACACATATTTTCTGTGAGAAATATTCCCAGGTTTTTGCTAAATGCCTCACATGCAGGCAGGTGGTTGTTATGAAAGAGTAACAGAAACCAACTTTGGGACAAATTATCTCCTACAAGAGCCTCTAAGTTTGAAACAAACAATAAAAATGGACACAGAGATAAATATTATTATTTTCCACAGGTACCTACAAACTTGAACGTAATTATTTTACCGACTGAAAATATTTTGAGAACTTGACAGTAAAACAAAAGAAAATATGTAGGATTGTATTTATGTGTAGGTTCTGAGTCAAGACTTCAAAAAACAAAACAATGATTTATAGTTTATTATTTAAAAATTGTGTTTCTTTATATTCTAATAATTGAATAATGATTAATTAATCCTCTGTAGTCATTTTTTTAAAATAAAAACTTTAAAGCTGATTCCCATATATTGGAAAAAATGTCAGATTTCTTAAGCCACATGGATAACATTTAGTAATTTTGTATACATTTAATATACAACTCATGAATCATGAAAGAAATACCTTTTTTTTTTTTTTAAATCAGGTTCAGTGAATCAGAGAACAAACATTATTTTCCTACACATACTTTTCTGGAAGCAAAACTTCCCTATCAATATTTTGCCCACTGAAAAAACCGGAGAAATACTGTAAATAGTTACCTGGAAGTAGAAGTCAAGAGCTCCGATCATATCTGCACGGTCAGGGAAGCACTGCAAGAATTACAATCAGAGTCAGCACACAATAAACAGCGCCCTATAGATGTATTAACAGCCAGGGAAAAGACGTTCACGAAAGCCTGTGAATTAGTAGTTGTAATTTGGATTTGGTAAGTTCAGCTCTCCACTTTGTAGCAATTCTTTAACAACCAGCTTTTGGGACTCTAATGCTCTACCTGTAGATACGGGCAAATTTAGGTTAATGGCTGTTTTCTTCTCTCCATGTTCTCATTTGTAAAGAAAGTAAAACAGGGTGTTTTTATTTTTTGTCTTTTTAAGTTTGACGACTGGCTGGAGGAATTATTAGCCTGCACTTCGTGGCATATTTATAGCTCAAGAAAACAAAAAGTCATGGCTTATTCAATTATCTTTAAAGAACCTTCAGTTTAATATGTTTTTTGAAACATTATGATGCCAATAGTGCGGCATAACTTGTTTTATAAAAACTGTGATTTTTTTTCTAAACTTGGATGAATGTATGCAAATTAAAACACTGATTTAAGCTTTTTTCTTCACCAGAAGTACTAAGAAAATGACTATCAGATACAAAAATTGAACACACAAACCTTTTTTTCTTTCAGGTAATAACCAATTGCATAGTTTCTATCTCCAGTCTCTCTCTCTGACTGGAAACTGTAAGAATACAAAGGTATGAAAAACTGCATTTGATTAAAAACATCAGAACAACCAGTTTTTTTTTTTTTTTTTTCCTTACGTAGCATTGCTGAATCCCACATACTCTGTACCAGCCATACTTTTCAAGAACTGCATCACCTGTGGAAACACATTTAGAACGCGCTCAGTCGGAAACCCAATTCAGAAAGATGAGTTTGAAAGAGCTGAAGCTGAAAAGCATTTACTCACATAGTCAAACCTCTCCGCTTTATTTGAATGCGTCTAAAAAAAAAAGAGAGAGAGAAGAAAGAAAATATTTCACTAGGAGCATGTTTACAGCGTTTCACTTCACCAGGATCCTACAGATGGCAGTGTTTCAGTGCTGCAGCTCATTTTGCACAGCATGCCTGGTTGGATGTTTTGCAATGGGTAAATGTCGCTGGTGAGTGTGTCACTCCATGTGGCAACGTGCTCAGTTTGGCCTGGCGGCTGTTTTATGGCTGTTCTTGAATTTCACACACCACTAAAGGATCAGTAGCAGGTCAAGGAGTTGTCAAGAAGGAGCAGCAGTCATATATACTCATATTTAGAGACTCAAATAATCATAAAGGAGTTAAAAAAAAGGGAGCATTTATCAGTTTTGTCCTTTGACCCCATTAGTTTTTGTGGTTGTAGGTATAGAGGCACTTGACCCAGTAAAGACTCAAAAAACACAGATAAAACCATGTTTGCTTAAACAGTTTTACGCACATGGTAACGCACCCTCTGCCTTGGCAGCTGTGATTGGTCAAAGGCACGCACTCCCCTGTTGTTAGACGTAAACCAGGTTTCTCCCTCAAAATGACCTTCGCATAAGTCAGCTGGAAAACTTTGAAACATCTCCAGAGAAGAAACGGGACCACATGTGGCTAAAATACCCCAACGCATGTTCACATCGGGTGACATGACCATCATGCAGCTGCCACGGAGACGGCTTAGGTTTCAGTCTCTGAACGGACACAAAGTGATTTTGATTCTTAAGCCACACTGAAATTTAATTTCAGTAAATAACAAAAGAAAAAAAAAAACTAACAAGGAAATTTTTATTAAATTTCTTAAAACAAATTGACACCTTTCAGAACAATGTGATTATATAGACCTGTAAGCACAAAGCTCTAGAAAGCTCATAAATATCAGCAGGAGTATAACTGTGTGAGAGAATAAGGTGTGCTGCTGCTAACAGCCTGAGGCCTGAGTTTAATCTCATGATGTCAGACATAACCAGCTGCTTCCTGCAAGTTCTCGCTTTGCTTCCCTCTGACATCCTCATTGCTGCTAGTCAATTGTTTCATATTATATTGTAAAGTGTCAGCATCTGCATACACACAATACCTATTAGATCAGAGCTGATTCTAATAATATAGATGGCTCACTAATGGCTCTTGACTCTTGTTTATGTTTAAAATGAGAACAGCCTGATATTGTGAGCTTCAAACTGGTGTTATAAAGCATTTGATGAAGGCTTCAAGAGTCCAAATCTCCAAACTTTTCCTCACATATCTGAATCCAGTTTATTACTTTTAGCCTAATCCTCTCCCTTCTCTCTATTCTTGTTTTATATGCTATTATCTAGTTTTATTTATTTCATTCATTTATTCACTCAAAAAGAGTTATTTTTCCTAAGCTTGCTATTAAGTTCTTGTGGCAAACAAAAGAAAAAAAGTAGACAATTTGATGCACTTTTTATGTGTATTAATACTGTATATCTTTGATAATTTTTTGAAGAAATAGTAAGGTGTTACCTTGATCAAAGAACTAATGACGATAGCTCCAGCGTTCACCATGGGGTTGTGTGGTTTATCTGCAAAGAAGCAAAACAAAAGCACTCAGTGAAAACGATGAGGTAAATTTTCTGCGGGGAACTTGCAGGTGCCATTAGGTTATAAACCAAATTTAAAAAAAAAACTGATGGTTAAAAAAAATGTGATAAAATGGTAAATAATTAGAGTAGAACACCATTTTAACTCTTTTCTACTAATATATAATTTTTTATTTTTATTCCCAATTTGTGGCAGAAAAACATTTAGCTTCTGGCAGATCAGTTCTGGACCTACTTTATAACAAACAGTTTAAGGATCTATCCAGTTGATCTCTTCTGCCAATCTTACCAATCAATATCTGCTGTCAGAACTAATTACTTAGTGTTCGTTTGGTCTCTGTTTGGGTTCATAACTCAATTTTGTTTGATTTGTGTGACATTTCGGAAGGAGAAATTGTATTGAAAGAGGACTACATGATCACCGCAACAACCCAAACACATTAGAGCTGCTACTCCAGACACAAGGACAAATACAAACAACTGGCAGGACTTTTGTCTGTGGAGACAGACGTTCTGCTGAGTTAATGACAAAGTGGGTTTGAGCACATCCAAAGGCGATGCAACAGTCAGTAAAGATGGTATTGTTTTGCATTGACAAGGCGACTGGAGTTGATTACATAAATGGCTTGCCTTCCTCATTTAGCGACAGTTTGTTGAACTTGAAGCCACTGGGCTCCTTGCCCACAAAGCGGTGAACGTGTTCGGTGCCAAGCTCATGCACAGCGATGGCGTACTCGAGTGGCTTCACACATGACTGCAGGCAGAAGGGAACCTTGGTGTCGCCCACTGAGTATCTGCAAGCGGAAAGGTCACAATGGAGAAACAAAAGAAGTCTTATTAAGGCTGCACACAAAAAGAGCAGAGCACATCCGAGGCCGGTGCTATGTTACCTCTGTCCATCGATGGTGCAAATAGATACGCCCCAAAGATCCGGGCTGAACTTAGCCAACTGAGGAATGTAATCGGCTACCTGAGGAGATGAAACCCCTGAAATCACAGCGACCATCATGACTAAGCAAACGCTGAGCCTGAGCGACTCTTACTTACTTGCCCTCCTACTTGCTGCTGTGCATTCTCAAACATCCTGTTGATCTGGTGGGTGAAATCCTCAAAGTCAGGGATGATGAAGTTTTTTCTGAAAGCCTTCGTCAGCAACATGATGTTGTTGCCGATACACCTGCAGACAGAAGGTGGAGAATTTTAAAAATTTTGAAAAAAAATTAAACCGGATTCTCTTTTTGACTCAATATATAGAAAATGAGGCCGGTGGTTTCTTAGAAATGTGTGAAAAAGTAATGAGATTTTACAAACTTTTTAAATCAACTCATGTAATTTTTAATTTAATAATGAAATATATAAAAAAACAAGACAAATTGTCAAATAAGCTTTGTTTTCCAGTATATATTATCAGATTTTAATTGCTATAATTTCATTACTCCATTTTTTAAAAATTTTTTTTAGTTTGAACAACATTCCCTGTCAAAGGGTGGAGAACGTCATTGGTTCAAGTATAAAAACATACCTATTTAATTATTGGAGGTTGCAACACTATATGTTGCCTAAACTGTAATACCTCTCAAATATGTTTGAAAAGCTTAAAAATAAAAAATAAAATTTATTGAAGCAACTGTATTCAACATCATTGAAAAATATAGCTTTTAATTTGACAATTTCAGTTAATTGGTGGAAGATTATGGACATTTTTTTTTATTTACTAAAATCGACCAACTTTAGGTAACGGGACAAATGTAAGTCTTCTCTTAAGAAGAGAAAGCGACCCACAGCATCACAGATTCTAGAATGGATGGAAGGACATGAGGGCATAAGGTCAAAAGGAAAAACATAGCATGTCATGCCATATTAACCCAGGAAAACAGGAAGAACCTAGCAAGTATAAATTATATTACTGTCAGTGTCAGACAATACGTTTGGCAGTTGCATGTTCCCCCACTGAGTTTCCAAAATTGTTCAGTGTGAGTTTGTGCTTCTGCAACAAAAGATGAATTCACCTTAGCCTAGTTTCACCAGGAGTAAATCCCTTACTGTTCCAATTGTTTATCTTCATTCATAGGAAACACTTTTACATTAAGTCATACTTAGACATTACCTTAAGTCCCCCTAGTTGGCATTGTACGGAACATGATGGAGTCTCGAGTCAGAACCGTTGTTATAACTGGTGAGCATCGCGGCATGCTTTCAAGGAATGTTAAGGGTATATTCTCCCTCAGCTGGTATAAACTAAAATATGCAGCCAGGAGCCCTAGGTGATGTTAGCATGAGGCTTTCAAAGTGAAAAGAGAGTGGGCTGCATTTTGCATTATTTATGCCGGCCATTTCCAAAAACCAACAGATGATTTCTCTCTTTATTCCAGCAGAATATTTGTGCTAAAGCTCCCACATTCTCTTTATTTTAGAAAACAAGCAGAAACATCACGGCTGACTCGTTTAGCCAGACGCAGCAATGTGCCACTGCAGAACAGAAGATGAGAATTATACCTCAGTTAGGGAATTACAGAATTAGGAAAGGAGGGAGTGTGGTGCCTTTGAGCCTGCTAATGTAGCTGGCAGTCTGGAGCTCGACCAGAATGATGCCCTTTCATTAGCAGACTCAGAGACCTCACTACTTCCCTCCGAGCTCCACTGCTTCGGCTGCCATGCATGCATGCACATGAATTTGCTTCATAGCAGCTGTCAGCTATAAAACACCAGTGTCTGTCAGTCTCCAGGACTCAAATAGAGCTGGCCACAAATCACCTTTTTTATGTAACAAAACCACATTAGAGTCCCTCAGTTTAATCTGACCCAACACCTTGTACTCATTTATTATTTTTCCCATGCATTAAGGAGCAGGTGTGTGTTTTAACTATTAATTGTGCAGCATTTAATAGTTAAATCCAGAATGTTTGTTGAAGTAAATGCATTATGTCTCCTCTCTGCTTAAAGTCTTATGAAAGTATTCACACTCCTTGGTTTTTTTTTTTTTTTTTTTTTTTTTTTTGTTTATGTTCCAACTATATTTTTTGAGATTATACATGATACACTATTTGTGAATTGGGAGAAAATTATTCATGTTTTTCTTTTTTTCCCCACACATAAAACCCAGAAAATGAGACATGCATCAGTATTCACGCCCCCACTGGGTCAATATTTTGTAAAAATATCATTTGGGAAATACAGCTGCATGTCTAGATGCTGCATCTAAAGACTAAATTTCTTCCCAGTCTGTAAAAAACATAGTGCAAACCCAGTCAGACTGGATGTAGAGCAGCTGTGAACTGCAGTTTTCAAGTGCTGCCAGAGACTCTTAATTTTAATTAAATGTGGACTTTTACTGGGCCATTCTAATACATAAATGTGCTTTGACATAAAACATAAATTCTGGGTCCAGCTGTGCGATTAGGATAGTTGTTCTGTTGGACGGATAAAACTTGTTTGTAGCCTTTAATATGTTTTTTTTTTTTTGCAGGATTGACATGTTTTTAGCTCATTCTTTGCATCAACTCTGACTAGCTTCTATGTCCATGTTGAAGAGAAACCACATAGTTTTACTTTTAGGGATTGGATTTTCAAAGCATTGTGCAGTGTTAATTTCCGCCACACATATGCATTTTGATAACAGAGCAACAAGTTCATTTTTCTGCCTCATCTTACCAGAGCACCACCTTCCATATGTTTGATGTGACCCCTATATAGCTTGTGGCAAACTGCAAATGGGTTTTCTTCTTGCATCTTTTCCATAAAGGGCAGATTTATTGAGCGCACAGCTAATAGCTTTTCTTGTTGACAGAAATTTCCACCTGATCTCCACTGGGTCTTTTGGCTTATTCTTTAATTAATCCTCTCCTCACTCAGCCAGTCAGAACAGATGGATGGCCGATGGCTTAACACATGCTAAAACTTTTAGATATTGTTTTATAACCTTCAACTTCTCCACAAATTTCTCCCCGACTTTCTTCTAGCTGTGTTTGTTGATGCTTACTAACAAACCTCCAAGACTTTAACAGAACAGCTGGGTTCATACTGAGATCAAATTACTTTAAGCTAATTAGGAGACGACGAGGGGATGGTGGTTTTACTTAGAGGCATCAGAATGAAGGGGGATGAACAGAAATTATGCACTACATTGGGTCGTGCTATCAGATAAAATTATAATAAATACATGGAAGCTTTTGAAAAACACTGTAACTGTCCAGACGTTTTCTCACCTTCTGAAAAGTTTTTTGTCCATCATGACCGGTCCCATGGAGTCAAGCGTAGACTGTCTCATCTGACGGACACAGTCCCGCAGCCGAGGGTCAGACGTTAACAAACCCGTTCTTCTCAAAGCCTGGAGACAATGGAGAGAGGAGTTTGAACTAATTTTTTTCAGAAAGGATAGTAGAAACGCTGATTAATGGTGGCTATTACTGTACGGACTCCGGTGTATTAAGTCGAAACCACGGGATTCTCCTGTCAGCTGCAGGAATCTTTGAAATACAGGGTCAGGGGTTTTCAAAGGCACAGGTGTGCCTGCAAGGAAATGAGGAGGGCAGCAGAGCAGATAGCAGCTATCTCACTCCTGCTGCTGGTGTCACTGACAGACACTGCACAAAGCACGTGGGTCTATTTTGGAGATACCATGTGTTTGACCCTCCTGACCAGAGAAGCTTGGCTGTTTTTTTTTTTGTTTTTTTTTTTTTATTTACTCATCACAGTTGACAAGCTCTTCAAAGTGTAAGTAGACCTGACAAATGGCTGTTGCAGTTGCTTGATTTCTGTGAAATTCTTAGCCTCAAGGCAGAAATAGTGAAGTTAGAGCTCCGTGCAGGCTGTTCTTATTTTGGAGTTCATTAGCTTGAGCTATCAACTTGAAACAAGATTGAATTGTTCCTATTAGGAGTGGGCAACTTTTTGTAAGACTATTACAAAAAGTAATAGTCATGTGAGACTATTGTGATAACAATAAAAATCTATTTATTACTTCCTTTTTGGTAACTGTATGGCACAATGTGTATTGAAAAGCTTGTCTATTAGAAATAAGCTTCTTCAGAACGCCACTTGCTTAAAGAATTGTGATTTAGAGTTTTTTTTTTTTTTTATTCTCTCATGTAAAAAACGGGGTTGAAAATAGCAAATATAACATTTTAATTTGTTTTTATTTTTTTTTTACAATACCTAAAGTTTATTGTGGAAACAATAAATCAAAATTCTTAACATGGCAAGAAATTTTTCACGGTGAATGACAAACGATACAATAAATGCCCACCCTTAGTTTCTATCACATACCAATGTGAAAATTCTGGATGATAATGATGTCCAATATTAATATTGCTGTTTTGGCTGATAACCAATATATATCTATATTGTATATATTTCCCGACTTGACACCATGAAAAAACGACCACTGACATTGCCGTGCTGCTTCAGTCAAAAACCCAAAATATTACTCTGCATCACTGTCACTATAAGGTGCCCAAACAAATATCACATGACTAACGCCTCCCTTTACCAAAACACAGAAGGGACAGTAGTTCTTATGCATTTCTAATATTTAAGCAACAGTGTATAATCTGCAAAAAAAATTATTATTTGCTTGAAAAAAAATAACTTAAAAATCTGACAGAGTTGTTAAGCCACATATGTCCAAAGTAATATTTTATAGAAGTCACGAGATTGGCTTTTTGTCCTCTTTTTTCCATTGTTATTGTTAATCCAAAGAGTCTGAGCAGCTCGTTCACCATCCATCTTCTGCCTGAGTCGCCTCTACAAACACCTCCAGTCATCTGTGGCATAACAAGCTGCCACCTGTGTTGACACATGGCTCCTAAACGCATGGCTGTTTTGAAAATGACTCAGTTGCCATAGATATCGAGTTCACCAGATGTCTATTTTTTTTATAACATTATTATTATTATTATCATCATAGATTCTTATAGAAACTTGTCCATTTCCATCAGTGTAGTTGTTCATCATTTAAATATTTGCTTGGTATTTTGCCTTATGTGCCTTGATTAAAGCCTAGTGGGCTACTTGGATATGGATACAGCATTTTAATTTGTTTGTTATACAGAAAGAATGACTTGAAAAATGTAACAGATAATAGAATTAAAGCCCAGAGATTAAACATTCAGATGTGAAAAGCAGTTAGTTGCTTATGTTAATTCCCTGAATCTGCAGCATCACACCAGGTATATTTAGACCGACTCTGTAAGTTGGTCATAAACACCCTTTAAACCATTCCTTCCAGCCAGCAGGAGACACTTTGGATTCTTCTGGTGGGGTGTAATGTTTCTCACCAAGGTTAATCTAATAAAAGTCAAAGGTGTTCCCAGGAAACATAACAAGTCTGTGGCAGATTGCCTGTATGGACATGCTCACATGCGCGCTTCGGAAATTCAAATCAGCACTTGTTGATGCACTAACTCACAGAGATGAACTGAGAGATGGGGATCATCTCTTTCCCATCGGTGATGGTGTAAAAAAGCAGGTCCTCTATGCTGGACATGAGCCGGCTTCTGTCAAAAAACCCAAAGCACAACAAACACAGTAAGTTGTGATCTTGAAGCTGGATGGATTCCAATGTATTAAGTCAAAACTGTGAGCAGAAGCTCAAAGTTTATGTCAACATCTACACTGGCAGTGAAGGTAATGGCACCTGGCCAGATATTGACTTCACTCCAGGGCTGTGAAAGTGTGTTTATTAATAAAACATAAATGCAATATAGGAAGGAATATAAATCCTATGTCAATGAACTACCATTAAATCACCGATTAATCACAAAATATATGAATGAAGTGAAACATCAGACTTATGTAGCACCTTTCAAGCCTCTAAGGGTTGTCAAAGACATTGAAATATTCCAAATAAGAAGTTTAATGTGTAAACTGCTGTTTTTACCATTTAATATTTGAGCATAAATTTATTTGTTACATTATATCCACTCATTACCCACTGTGCTGAGTATGCTGTCTTTTGTTTATGAAATAAAAAAAACTATTTGAGACTTTTCTAGGGAGACTTAGATTTAAAATTATTATGAACAATAACCATTACCGAACAACAATGAAAGAGAACTTATTGTTTTAAATCAGAAAAAGCCATAAGTGGTTAATCAATCATTGTTATGACTTGTTATTAAAGCATTGGGAAAATAAGTTGTGTTGTTTTACTTCCCTTGAAATTTGTTAGCAGCTTTTAATTAAGAACTGTTGCACATTAAGACTTTATTTTCCTTATTACTTGGTCCAACAATTAATAGCCAAATTAATTATCTTTTAATATTATTCACAGTTTCAGTGACTCCCTTTTTAATAGTGAAAGTTTATCGCCATAATTTACTGTTTTTAACAGTTTGATTAACTTCTTTCCACAATGTGCTACTTGTTTTTTGTGGTTCAGAAGTCAGCCTCTGTTCTCTGACTGAACATCCTAACGTGTGTATATCTAGTTGCTCGTCACGATGGCGTACACCGCTCGATGTACGCCTTGGTGACGTGTACCTTGCACCAATCATCTTTCCTGCCCTTAAATCATTTTTTTCACCAAGCCATCCTATCGTTTAGTAAAGATGGTGTTCATTTAATATTCACAAAGTTCTATTTGACAACCTCTTACTGAAATATGCAAGACATTATTTGAAAAAGTCATAACACTGATAGCAACATTGGCAGTTTTAATATCTGTTTATATCATTTGACTTGCACGGTGAATTAAATTATTCACAACATGTTCACGGCAGCAGACCCTTATCCAAATGGATTCTGGCATTTGAGCCCAGTGCTGATAAGCAGAATGAGCCCTCTTCTATTTAGGCTGGAGGACTTGGAGGTAGTGATTAAAATGGATTTTCAAATTTTCACGTGTCAGGCCAGAGGATAATTTTCCTCTTTGCCTTGAATATCTTAAGTGGACTTGGGTTAAGTTGAAGTGGTTGTTTTTCAAGAAGTTCTCCTTGTTCTCATTTCCGTTCCCTTTAGAGTTTTTGAGTATATTGCGTCTTTTTTCCCTGGATGTTCAGTCTCTTTAACTGAAATTATTCTTTTCAATTTTAATCAATTATTTTTTCTTAAACTATAAAAATAATTATCTGGTTCAATGTTTCACGGAGAGGGAAATCTGCTCTGGTCCATTACTTGGAAAGCTTTAATCATCCAATGATCATTTTTTTTGTTGCTTAAATTCCTGTTATTGACTTGCTCCTCGCGCCACTAAATCTAGGAAAAAAAGAGAACATTACTCCAGTCTTAATGTCCTTACTGGGTCATTGTAGCTCAGAGAATACAATTCAAGAAACTGTCTGGAAATTAATCATAGACTGGCTTAGTACCAAAATACATTTTTAGTAACTTTAAGTCTACTTTGGATCCCCCATGTCAGAACCAAACATGGGGAAGCAGCATTTAGCTTTTGTGCCCCACTAAAATGGAATATCTTCCATAAAACTGTAAAACACCGAGTTCCTTAAATTCAGTGCCAAAACCCCATTTCTTTAGACTTACTTTTTATTAATAATAACTGGAGCACTGATTTTCATTAGCTTTTCAATACTTCTCTTCATTTCATCACTGTAGCCTGTCGTCAAGGTGACGACTAGTAAACATGGCGGACGAAGTCTTCCCTTAAATATAACTATATGCCGCAAGCCAAAATGAACAAAAACCCGGTTGATAAAACATTTTTTATCTACTTATGTTTTTTAAATAAATTTGTGAATCAATTGTCCCTACAACTGATACACAAATTGTGACGTACTGTGTCAGAACAGCCTACTTTTTATAAGTTTTAAATAAGCTAGCGCAGGTGCTCATCTTTCACCTCAAACGTGAGCTACACCTTTACAGCTACAGTGTGTAATCTTTATATTACGTAAAAAAATAAATAAATAAATAAATATATATATATATATATATTAAATGTTTGTCTCTTGTATAATATTAAATAGATAATCTGTGAAAGAAATACAACTCAGAGCCAGAAGGTCTTAGAGCTGTTCAATGTGCTAATGGCGGAGGAACAATTTTCCGTTGGAGAGTTGCCTGGCAACCTCTAATCGACGACCGTTAGGTTCTGTCGTGCAAAACAGTTGCGTATTGGTATTTGGCACTTTATTAAATATAATAACTGGCATAAAGTACCAATACTGTTTAAATAAATAAGAGATAAAGTTGCTGCTATCACTACTGCTACAATAATATTAATAATTGAGAGATCCAGTTGAGCTCCAACAGCCTAATTTAAAATGGTACTTTCCGGAAGCAGAACATCAAATTTTGAAACTGATAAATGTAAAGTTTATTGAACGACTGCTGTTGAATACAATAGCTTCAAACTTTTGTGACCTACTTGCTGCGTCCTTGGTCCTCATCAGGGCCTTTTTGATGAGGATGAAAGGCTCTGTGGGAGTGAATTGTTGCTGCCCTGAGAGGAACAGGTTGCTGACTCCTGGAGATGTCAGCTCCAAGTCTGGCGGAGATAACTGCATTTTTAAACAGCTGCAAGATTCCCGCGTTGGTCGTCCGCAGACTTTTCAGGCAATGCATTGTGATAGGTAGGGCTTCAGTTCCTCAACCCGCCTGCTGGTCTTGGTGGATAAATGTGAACGTTGGCCTTTTGGTCCTCGGAGCTTTAATAGCAGCTGCTGTCTCCCCGCGTGGCTCATGTACTGTACAGGCTGTTACTAGGGGCGGGGTCGTGACGCGGTTCAATAAACTGCACCGAAGTGAAGTTTGATAGGCTTCCAGGTACCGCTGCCACCTGCTTAGCTCAAGTTCCTGATTAGAAAACGGAAAAACAGGCCAACCACATCCTTTATTGTCCTGTCTTAAGTGTCAGTCTTAAAGCTGCAGAAGCGAACTTTAACAAAAAGATATGTTCTTTACATATTTGTTATGTCGTATAATATAAGGCAGATACTATTCCAGGGCTGTCAAACTCAGTTTGTATCAAAAATGTTTTTAAAGGTTGTGCTAGAATGTAGTGATAAAATCAATTAAACTTCTAAAATATCAATAAATAGTTGTTCCTCCAAGGTTTTGTGATTATTTTTTGTGTTTTTTTTTTTTGTTTTTTGTTTTTGCTATCAAAATGACAGATTTTGTGGTGATAATTGGGAAATATTTGTAAGTAATTTTTAAGGTATTTGCGCGAATCTTTGATGTTAAATTATTACTTCAGTTACGGACTATATCTTGACATCAAGTAAGGTTGAGGCAGCAGTCACTTAAACTCAATGTCTTTGACCAATTTTGAAAATAATTGCAGTAAAATCAGAAAAAAAATTGAAGTTTTGTTGATTTTATGTGAATCTTGCAAGATTTGTGGAAAACTGGAAGGACTTATTGATGTAATTTGGAGTCTAGAGGGCCACATATAAAGCTACGGTGGGTCAGATTTGGTGGGCCTAACCAATGACAGCAGCTAAATGGTTTTTGTGTAACAGTAAGTAATTTTCACTTTTATCACATTGAGCAGCATACAGGAGGTTGATTGACAGAGCTTAAAGACCTTTCTCCTGTCACCTATTTGTTGTTTTTGACCATTTTTGTAGACCCCAATAGTAGCACTGTGAGAGGTGGTGTGAGGAGGTGGAGGAGCTTGATTTTTTACAATTATTTGTCTCATAAATATGGGGGGGAAAAAGTCATGTACTGCTGTTTTAACAATCTTCAGTAGGATAAGCCACAAAAGGTCATTAAAGCAGCTGGCTGTTTGCAACTAATTGAAACTAAGTAGAAGGAAGAATTTTATATATATATATATATATATATATATATATATATATATATATATATATATATATATATATATATATATAAAGGTGTGCAAGCAATAGGAAAAACCTCCACCTTAAGAACTGGAATATTGAACAACACCCATTCAAGAATTAAGAGGACATTCACAAGACGTTGAGTTAGTGCTTTGAGAGCCATGAATTGCAAATGTATACAGAAAATGAGTTACAGTTGTTGCATGAGCATCAACATCAGATGTGTCTTAGCTTTACTGATGGAAGACAAAGGACTGGGTTATTTTTAGATTAATGCAAAATTAAAATTTCATGTCGATATCGTGGAGCCTAGAGGAAGCGTGGGGAAGCACAGAATCCAGGGTGTGTGGGTCCAGTTAACACGGTGATGGGGCTTAGAGAGCCATGTCATCAGCTGATGCTGTTTCACTGTGGTTTGTCAACTCCACACTGAGGACTGGGCACAGGCCCACACTGTCAAAGCCACCACTACCTGCTTTAATTACCACAACCAACAAACCCACAGCACTCAAACCCTGTTGAGAATAGAAGAGGCATAATGAAGAGGAACTTGAAAAATACCAAACACAATAATGAAAATATTCAAACAAGTTGGGCTTTCTTAGCATCTTAGCAGTGTCAAAGATTATGATCCATAACCATCTAAATTAACAGAAATAAACTTTATTAACTAAGATAAACTATATGTAAGAGCTTTGCTTTTATAATTAAATTATTTGCTTCTCAATGATATTCTACTTTACTTAGATGCACATGTATATTAATCATTGGCATACTCAGTCGTTCACACATATCTTTCATAAAAATGTTTGCTAGTTTTCTGAAACTACTCAATTATTCACAACTTTTTCACAACCGTCTTGTGGATTACATAATAAATGCCTGCAATCTTAGCCTGCTTATTGTAATAATAATATCCATGTATATCATAGTTAGAACTAAAACATATCTTTATTTTTGTTTTACACAGAAATAACATTAAGAAGAATGAACACTTTAATATTTAATGTGATTTATTTGGATGTATTTGATCAGTTGTCTTTGAATATAATGATAAAACATAAAATAACGCCAGAAAAGTTTAATCAAGCTTGTGTTTAAGTGAGCAGTCAAGCGCAACCTGTGAAATATTCCTACTGCTTTAAAATGGCGCCACCCCATGGCGGATTTCTCTCAATGATTTACTGATGTCTTTCTGTTTTGTCCTCTAGGTGGCGCACTCTCTCTAGTGTGTGGTCAGTCTCTCTTTCCTATCTTTTCTAGCTTTTCTAAGGACACAAGGATTTATTTAAGAGTCTTCCTCTCTGCTACTTACACAGTGGCTTAACAAATGCATGTTTTTTTTTCCCCTATGGAGTCTATAAAAAATACATCTTAAATAATAAAAGAAGCTATGCTAGTACTTCAGGCATATAAATGAAAGAACAAGAAACTAAGATTTGAAATGTTATATTGTGTCCGTTTCACGCCGAGATATTTGCTTTGTTTTTATTTTCTGTTTTGTCCTTGTGTTCACCGTAATGATGTATTTTTACAATTTGCCGTATTTTCTAAAATGTTCTTGCTGTTTAATCTTCTGAAAATACTGCTTTCTTTTGTTCATTTTGTTTTTGCGTTGCATCTTTGTTCTTTCAGACGTTATCTCTCTCCTTTTTGTTTTCTTTCCAGCAACTTTAGGTTCTTACAAAAGTGACCCACAATAACTTCCAATCTACTCAATTTCAGAGCATAAACATGCATGCTTTCAAGTCTCGTAGACTTTCCAGTGTTGCATTCCAGACGGACCTTTTAAGGTGACATGATAAATAAACAAGGGTTCTGATTGCCTTGTCTGCTTTGCCACGCATGTGACTTCTCCTATGGGGTGAATGCTAACCCATGGCCTCTCTGCGCTACCGCTGCCGGTTGTAGCTTCTCTGTTTTCAGGAGAAAATGTTTTCCATTCCTTCGCCAATGAATGCCACCTTTGTCCCTTCAGCCTCCATCTTGTGTGAGAAAGCCCCCCCTTGCTGCACTCACCAAGCCTGCACAAACTTAACCTCTTCCCCTGCCACCTAACACAGGAAAGGAAGCATGCTGGTGCTTTCATTCAGACTCCGTAATCTGGAGGTCTGGATAAAACCTTGGCTAAGAAGGCCTGTCCTGAGGTTGTTTAGGACACAATTAGGTCAATCATTCCTGAAATGAATAAAAGAAACCCTTTGGATCATAAACAATGCATAAGTTTCATTACTGTAGTGAGTCAGGCAGGTAGACAATGTGATGCAGTGAACATGGTAGGAAATATCTGTTAGCACTGAGGCATTTAAAGCAATAGCAAACACTTTCATTGTTCTGCGCACAACACTAATTATATTTAAATTTCAAAACGACTTAAGCGTGCTCACTTATTCATATCTCCCATCGCCAAGGGAGCATTCTGTATGGTATGTGGCACCTGGCTGCTTAAAACATCCTAATTTAATCCAATTCTAGCTTCATTTAAACCCCAAACCTTCAACAAACTTGTGTGTCAAAGTCTTACATAATAATAAGAATCCATATAGTGTTTCTTAACAGAGTGACAGAGTTTGACTAGAAACAGATTAAATTGGATAAAAGACTTATCACAAAGAGCAGAGATAGACAAATCAGAGTCAAGCTAAGTAAGAACTCTGCCAAATCTTTTGGAACAAAAGTGTAAACGATCAGTTTATTCTGCTTTTAAACAGCCTTGAACCAATCAGAAGTCGTCCCTCGAATGTTGCTCTGAACGCAAACATCCCACCTCTACTTGTATCTGTTTTTGTAGTAGTTTATGGTTCATGGGAAAAATGAGTCCTGATTTTAAAAGTGCTTACTGAATTCCTTCCTCCAGTTGCCTCAACGACCTCTGACCCTTAAATAAATAATGAACTCTGGACCAAAGCTGCACAGGTGTCACCTGTCAGTGTTACATGCCCTGCATGTTGCACTGCTTACTGAGTATGCTGAGTGCTAACACCAAGCAGTTTCATTTAAGTGCAACCACCTTTCTTATCAGCTGTGAAAAATAAATGTTTGTGTTTCTTATCCAGGTGAAACAACAACAACAAAAAAGCCTCAAGTCTTACACGTTCACCGCTGCACTCCTGCAGGTGAGTGCTCTTGTCACCTGAACACGGTGACTGTGTCCAAACCTGGACACCCTGTAGACCCCTGGAGCCTCTCTGAACCCGTATAGTACAGACATCACACACACACACACACACACACACCTCCTTCCAATTCTAGCCGTCCCTTCATTTCCCCCTTCCTCCCCGCCTCCTCTTTTTCATCCTCCTAGCTTCCACACCCTTCCTCGCCCACCAACCCCCATCCTCACCGTGCAGCTACCCCACTGCCCTGCCATCTCGCAGCATTCCGAGGGCCGTGCACACAGAGGCCTATTGTGTGCACAGCGAGACGGCAGAAGGCGGCATACAGTCAGAGCAACAGGGAAAGCCGATGTGCGGAGATGGAATGGACTCAGTATAACTGACACGGATCTGCAGAGAAGTTGTGCTGAAAGTTACTGGATGCTGTTAATGTGGCACAACTGAGCACTGGTGGAGAAAGTAGTGAAACACTGCACTGAAGTAAAAGTACAAATAAATAGACAACAAATATAGTACATTTTTACTTGAGTAAAAGTACTGAAATTACTGAAAATAACAGTACTTGTCGAATGTATTTCCTAATGTAATCGTCACTACGCGTGCCTACTATGCATGTTTTCTTTAATACATTAATATTTTTGTGCCATTTTAATCAACAATACTGCAGATTATGTATGTTTTTATTATGGTTACTGTTAAACCGTGCATAAATCCAGAGACAGCATGCAGAGTTAAATGCTGTTAAGCAAAATAAGAAACAGTAGTGATTATACATTTGAATGTTTTTATTTAACACAAAGCAAAACTAATGTGCCATTTGTATTTTAACTGTTGTAAATGTATTCAAATAAAAGTTATCTGCCTGAAAAAAGGGTCATTAGACATTTTAGCTCTAGTTTTTCATCACCTCCACTGTTTAAAAATACTTAAAAGTTTAAAAGTGTTGAACCACATGGAGTCATTTATTGAACCAGATAACGCGAATAAGTCATTGGTTACTTTCAAACTAATAAATAAAAATAACATAATGTTGCATGAATGTAACATGTAACATAGCACATTATAGAAAAGCATTGTTGTAGAAAGTACAGATACTTTATGTAAAATGTAGTGGAGTAAAAAGTCAAGTACAGATACACAAAAAAATGTACTTAAGTACAGAAACAAAGTACTTGTACTTTGCCACTGCTGCACTTGAGTTTGTTGTTCAGGTTGTTACAACCCGTTTCTCACGTAATAACACGTGTCAGTAACTCTTTAACACATTTATTACATCAGATTTGACACCTGTAAACTAACTCAACCAGATTATGTTGTTGTTCTGATTTTTTATGCAGACCCACGGCAGGTTTTGCTCCAGTCTGATTCCAGTCAGACTTGAATTATTCCTGGTTACCTCCTGAATTAAAAGAGATTCTCACTTAACCACATTTTCCATCACATGACACAACAGCTGTGACCTAAACTTGCAGCTCTGTATGCAAAGTTTGAGCAAGGTGTAACAGTGTGTGTCTGTGCCTGCTTAGCAACTATTAATCTAGTTGGTTTATTTATTTATTAGTACAATCCTCAAATTTGTTATTCCCTAAATCCATCAATAAGATAAGGATTTATTCAAATCAAATTCAAAGAAATATGCAGTGTTTTCCTCAAGCAGCTGCTTTACCTGCTGCATGACAATCTGACGTCTTTATTGCTTGGTAAATTAAAACATGGCCTAAATAGAATCGAAACAATTTGCTTTTTGTTGTTGACAGCGGTGGATATCAAATCACTTTTCTTCTAAGTCTTGTCCCACATGTAATTCCAATCTGTCAGCTTTATCGACTTGCTGGAGGTAAATTCCTAAACTATTCTGTCCCGTGTAAGGAATGAAGATGGCTTACTGGAAGGTCATAACCCAAAAATCGTAGTGCCTCTCATTGGAACAAAGAAGCTCATTCATCTGGGCTTATCTGGTGTAGACGCATTTAATAAAGATCACTCATGTGTTTCATCACACCTCTGGTTCTGCTGCACAATAGAGTTTCCTGGCCTGTGAGAGCAAAATCTAGTGTCGTTAAAGTAAGAAAGTGTTTCAGAGCCACCAAAATGTAACGTCTGAAGGTTTTTTTTGCAGATCACCTGTCTTTGCTTGGTGGCCAAATTTAATTTTACACCGATCGTCGTAAGGTTGTTCTTCAGGTTGGATCTCACAGTTTTGTGTCTTGATTCCAAACAAACTGACCTTTTGGTAGGCTTAACATTACTAAGAATGCAACAAAACAGCCACTTTAATAAGATACCTCAACTTCAAATGTTATGTTACGGCACAATAGAGATAAGATTAAACGAAACAAGCTAACTAAATATAAATTCAAAAATTCTTCACATAAAATAATGCCAAAGGTACATTTGATATGCAATTTTATCAGAACTTTATCTGTTTTCATAAGCAACAGTGTTTTGCTCATTTGATAAAAAAAAAAAAAAATCCACAATAGGAGTTTCATCAAATCTCAGATGTCCAAGCTGTATGCATCCGAATCCGTTTTCTGATGCTGATGGTTGATTGTCTTCTTAATCTGAAAGTGGAGGTGCATCTATTGGCCAGCAGGTCAAGTCATGAAGGAGGGATTTGGTTTAAAAAATAAAAAAACCCTGAGAGCTTAGCTGCTCCCAGATTAAGAGGGGAGGGAAAGGAGGTTCAGGTTACGGCCTGACGGGGGGTCTGGGGGAAGGACTGGCATTTTGGAATATACGAAGATCCATACAAGGCACGGTGGACATAAAACCGCGGTGCTTGCCCTGACGAGCTGGGTGCAGAGTGCCAGCTGGGGCCCCGCTTTGGATTCCACTTACTTTCTGGAAGGTTTGCCTGCATGGTGCCATAAGTCTCTGGGAACCCCTACCTAACACACCACCTGACTGAAAAGCCCGGTCTCCGCCTTCCCTCTCACTTCTCACCCGAGCTCCTGCATGTCTAATATTTAGACATGTTCAGCTTTGTGGACTCAAGGACTGTTCTGCTACTTGTAGCATCTCAAGTTGTTTTACTATCCGTGGTCAGATGTCAGCAAGAAGATGACCGTAAGTCACGTTAAAAAAAAGAAAAAAGAAAAGTACTTCTTTTCGCAGAATTTTTACTTTATGAACTGAGGAGAATTTTAATTTTGTATTGGTGTTTTGTTAGGTTATTGCTAAGACAGGCTGTTCATCTGTTTAGATAAAGGTGTCAAGCTTCATCTGTGTCAGATGGAGAAACTGATTTGTTCTCATCTGTCACACCTTCCTGCTGTGCGTGATGCTCTGAGACTCTATAAAAAGTATTTAAATGCTTTTGTAACATTAAATAGAGCTGCAAACATGAAGAGATGAAGTCAGACACAGCTTGACCTCAGACGTCAAGGCTTAAAGTGTTGCAGAAACTGAAGAACGGTGTTTGCAACAAGGGGTTAAAGGCAATAATACGGGATATTCTAGCAAATTAGAGGTGTACTGTGTTTCCTTGCTGTGTCACTGCATTTATTTAAAAGTGTGTCTGTTGCTCAGTTCTGGGTTTTCTTGGCATGTCGTTAAAATGTTGTATATTATACACTCATTCCTGTGGCGCATGCATAAAACAAATCACCTATTCTTACTTTACCGTGTGTGTTTACACTGGCGCTTTACACGGCAACGATACCCAGACGGAGAAATGTAGAAGGAGCCTCTGTTTATTCACAGCACCAGCCTGTCAATTGGGCCCAGTATCCCCATAAGAGAGGTTCATTCATACAGGCAGCGGAGCAGGTTAAATACACTCAGCCTGCTCTGTGAAATACCTCAGCTCACTCTGCAGACACAACCGTTTGCTGTAGTTTGTGTTGACATTCTGTGTTTTGCAGCTGTAAAATTTCTCCTGAGGCGAGAACGTGTTGCATATTTCTATTTGTGACTCTCAGCTAGCTGGAGAATCATCATTTAAAAACGTTCTTCCTCTGTATTTATGCAAATGAACGAATCATGTTTGGTTATGAATGTCTTGTAAAAGTGCTGAGATTTTTATGTTGTGTATTGTTTTGATGCAAAATGACTTCTTTATGCCCCTCCTTTGTGCTCATTAACCCCTCCCACTTCCTCACTTTCCCCCTTTGACCCTTCATCCTCACTTTCTTCTCCTAATCCAACATGATCTTTCTCTACCAACTCATCCCACCGTGTACATCTCTTCTCCTCTCCGTGTGTAACTTTTCGCTGCTGTCCCTCCCCTGACATCCGCCCTCTGCTGGCCACCACAGAGGAGGCAGGCGGCTGCATCCAGGACGCCCGGCTGTATAATGATAAGGATGTGTGGAAGCCAGAGCCGTGCCGCATCTGTGTGTGCGACAGCGGAGCGGTTCTGTGCGATGAGATAATCTGCGAGGAGATCAAAGAGTGTGCCAACCCCATCATCCCATCTGGAGAATGCTGCCCCATCTGCCCCGCTGATGCCACTGCCCCCATTGGTTGTAATTTATTTATTCACACACCTATAAATAAATTACTCTCCTTGCTTGCATTTAAAGCCATCCCAAGCTGAGACTTTTGAATCGGGAGCACACTTTGGAGCCGTTTTCTGATGAGGTCAGAGGAAGTCACTGATTACAGATTTATTTATATTTTTTTGTCACTTTAGCTCCGGCTGCTCCATGTTTTGCTCCCTATTCCAAAGTCAATCTCTGCATGTGATTTATGGAGACAAGATGAGCAACACTGATTTAATCACGTCCTTTAAATAGTGTGATTTAGATTGGAGGATGTGCTGCCTGTTGTCTCCACCTGAATTCCCTCTACTGCTCAGTTTTCCACAAAGCAAAAATCATTGATCTGAAGCAATAATTACTCATTTTACTCCATCAAAGCATTTCCAAAGCTCTGTTCAAAACCAAATTATACATGGAGTTTAGAAATCTCATGATAGATTGTTTCCTTATAAATGCTTTGGCACCACTGAAAATCGACTGATATGTAGCCAAACATGCTTTAAGTTGTTTAAGTTGAAACTGCATTCAGAACTTGCCTCAAAATATATTTAGTAACATGTTCGCAACCGGTTGTGTAAACTTTGTAAAAGCAAGAAACACATTTGGGTTTTGCTCAATTTTCAAAATGTTAGCAATGCCAAATGCACAGGTACACAAAACATGCATTTGCAGTTGTAAACACTTTATTTAGTATCAATTAAACATTACTTATGCTTACAGTTTGCATTAATAGTTAGAATTAACGCTGTGCTTTTCGCTCACTCCTGCTTCTGCTGCTTCCTTCGCCTCTTTGATACGATCTAGAATGGGTTTGGTGAGCGGTATTTGATCTCTGCAGCATGCAGGTCTCCATTTCTCGGGAGTCATAGGCTGGATTCCAAATAAATCCTGTGTCTGAAATGTTTTTGCTTCAAGATGTCACTTTTAATGGTGTTTTTCTTCCTTTTCTGTCATCAATCCACCTGCAGAGGCGTTTGGTGCCAAGGTGAGACAGCGAGCAAAACTAAAATACCGACATTTGAGTAGAAAAAGTTACGACCGGCCTCAGGATTGCTTTTTTTATTTTTTTATTGTGTGTGAGAACTTTGTGCTTTTTGTCCATCAGGGCCAGAAGGGAGAACCAGGAGAGATTGCAGATGTAAGTGAAGCTCCTCATTTTAAACATTACATGATTTTGCCATTGCAGTTACTCTTATTTAACAAATTTATTTAAAGAGTTTTAAGACATTCTCTTGAATTTGTGAACACCTTTTAACATCTAGTGCTCCTTGCTTTCTTTAAATGCTGATTCCTCCTCTGTAATGTCTCCTGCCGTATAAAATAAGGAAAAGCCCAGCATTCCAGCAGCATAATGAACCCTGCAAAATCCTTTTAGTTCTTCCCGGCAGCTTTTCTTCAAGTTCACGTCAGGTGACAAAATTCAGCCCAATTAGAGGTCAAAGAAGGTGATGGTGTAGAGGGGGGAAAATGATCTTGTCAAATAAAATCATTGTCAGATTATGTTTTGGGTCTGGGTTTGTCCACCTCCTGCTAAGCTGGAATGCTCTGTGGTGCAGAGAAATGTCTCTGGATCTGACAGAAGGAAAACATTCACTGAAACCTGACAAAAGATGTTTGTATGTTTGTCCAGGTCGTAGGACCTAGAGGACCACCAGGCCCCATGGTAATTACTTATCCTTCTTTTCACATCATAATGACCATGCAGTACAAGATGATTCATTTTTCTTTGAATTGGAGATTTAGAAATATTAAACATGCTCTTGGTTGTTTTGCAGGGCCCCTCAGGTGAGCAGGGGATGCGTGGAGAAGCTGGCGCAAAGGGTGACAAGGTAAACAAACAAAGATTTATTTAATTTGACCACAAAACAAAGTTATTCTGACTGCAGCAGACTGGCAGCTTTAAGATTTATTTGACTTTTAACCTGGCCATAAATGGGCTGTTGAATACTGACACGTGATTGAAATTAATACATAATCTTAAACTAATTGAACTGAAGCTATTTGGGTTGTAACCAAAATCGCAGTGTAAAGAAAGAAATGAGATATTATAGAAACGATTCCTCGTAAGCTCCTCCAATGAAGTTTACCAAAAGCCTTGGTTAGTCAACAGAAACTTGATGAAAAACATATTTATTTTTCCTCAGGGAAATCCTGGACCAAGAGGAAGAGATGGCGAACCCGGCACACCTGGAAACCCCGGACCACCTGGACCACCCGGCCCACCAGGGCTGGGAGGGGTAAGTATGAGGAAACGAAGCGCCTCATGTCAGATTTCAGCTCAGATAACACAACGCCGCCTCTCCGTCGCACAATTTGGACAACAGACAAACTTTAGTGCTACACTGAGAAACGTCACAGAAGGAACAGAGAGCAAACGAGTAAATAAGTGATTCTTAGCCGTGTTTATTCTTCATCATCTCTCATTTATAGTGAGGCCAGTATGCAGGAAAAACAAAGCATGGAGATTTCTTAAAGTGTTTTCAGGAATGTAGTTGGCTTGACACAGCAGCACAAACTCTAAAACAGCAAAAAGGAAGAACACAGCAGATAAAACAATAGTTTACGTGAAGGTTTTATCAAGCACATCTAAGGTCATTATAATAGACAGACCAGTGAAGTTAAATACATTGTTTTCCATCTTTGTGTTTTCTGTGCTTTTGCAGAACTTTGCTGCTCAGATGTCTCAAGGCTTTGATGAAAAGGCTGGAACTGCTTCAATGGGTGTGATGCAAGGACCAATGGTAAGCAGGAACCGTCATGCAGTTTTAATTTGATCTACATATAAAAAGAAAAACGCAGTAAAAACCAATTGAAGCTCTTCAAAGATGGAGGCAGCACTGCCACCTGGTGGGCAGTTAATTTATCTCCACCGCAGGGAGTCTGTGTTCAACATCTTCACCTTCCTTTAATGGATTAAAGGTTAAAGATTAAATTAATGGACTAAGTCCTCTTTTGCCAGTTTTTTTTTCTTTTTTCTTTAATCACATATTTTTGTTGTTGTTGCCAAAATCCCTTTTGACTAAATATAACTGAGGCCATTAGTTTAGGAAGGTGAAGATATAATTTTAGAAATACATTTGTACATGAATTGTGCATAAATACACACTGATAGCCATATCAAGCTTAAAATGAAAAACTCCACATAACTGGATTTTTACAAAAGGCTTTTTAACCTGGAGAGTATTTATTTAAATTTTCTCCATCATATAAAATACTTTATTTTATGCCTTGAATTATCATAAGTTGAATTAGCATTTAAATTAGATGTCAAAATATTTTCATAAAATGCAATGTAGCTTTGATTGTGGCTTCACAGCGTTTGTGTGTTGTGTGTCCACACAGGGCCCCATGGGTCCCCGTGGCCCCCCTGGACCTAGCGGAGCTCCTGTAAGTTTATTCATACTTTAATCTACTTTATTCTTTTTAACATTAAATGCCATATATGTGGTTGGTAAACACATATGCTGTTTGTTTTGTGTTTACACCAACAGGGGCCTCAGGGTTTCCAAGGAGCACCTGGAGAGACTGGAGAGCCCGGTCCAGCTGTAAGCTCACATTGCTCCCAAAATATAATCTGGATGCCGGAAAAACTGATTTCAGTGATTTGAGGATGAAGATAAACAATTTTCATAAAGACATTATAGCTTTAATGTGTTTATGAAATAAAATCCATCTCAAAAGTGTTTTTATTCTCAATCTAAGAATATCTTTTCTTGCTTATTGGGATTTATAAGCCAGAGTTATGTCACAAAATTATGAAATAATGTTAATTTCATTATGTGACACACATACAACATGACAGTAAGTCATCTTAAGTCTTCATTTGTTTTATGACAGGGACCGATTGGACCTCGTGGGCCACCCGGGCCATCTGGAAAACCAGGAAGTGACGTAAGTCTCAACATGTCCTCTATACCTGAAATATGTTGTTCACTGAACTTCTCTCACAAAATCAGGTTAGGCCTATGAGTTATGTAGCCAAATTAAATGCTTACAAAGTTAAACCTTGCTCTTATTTAAAATGCAAACAAAAATTATAACTATCACAGTCCCGTTTCTGACCTAAATGACCTAAAGTGATGTAGAAATTTAGACAGACCTTGTGAATAAACCCTCTCTACCAGCAGAGGGCAGTGTTTCTTTCTGAACAGTACCAGTACAGAGATCGTTAATCACACAACAACCTCCCACTTTGGGGAAATACTGAATGTTACAGCTTTTTCTTGTGCAGCTGCATTTATTTTAGAAAATAATTAACTTATTTCTGCTTTGTTAGGGTGATCCTGGAAAACCTGGCAAACCCGGTGAGCGCGGACCTGCAGGGCCTCAGGTGAGTGAATATCATTCCTAAATGAATGTTTCATTTGTCCCAAAACTAAATTCATCACTAACAAAGAAGAAGAAATTCATGGATAAAATTATTCTTATTTTTTAGGGAGCTCGTGGATTCCCTGGGACACCTGGACTTCCTGGAATCAAAGGACACAGAGTGAGAATTAAAAACCTTCACTGAGTGGTAGAAATGGGTCGGTTCGGCCAGGTTTAGCTCCTGATGCTGTCACGGCCTGCTTCCCTGTAGGGTCACCCAGGTCTGGATGGAGCAAAGGGAGAGACTGGTGCTGCTGGAGCCAAGGTATAATCAATCAAAAAGAAAATACTTTCATTTTTCTTTTTTTTGTTTTTGCCTCTTTTAAACTTTTTTCATCCATATTTTCAGGGTGAGACTGGTGCTGCTGGAGAAAGCGGCAGTAATGGGCCTATGGTGAGCCTTTATAAATCACAGATTTAAATTGTAGTTATGTGAGAAGTAAGAGTTTTAAATAAAATGTCCTGGTCACTTGTCTCGTCTCTTCTGCTTTAGGGCCCTCGGGGTCTACCTGGTGAGAGGGGACGTCCTGGAGCTTCTGGAGCTGCAGTGAGTAACTCACTCTTATTTAAACTGGGCAAAAATCTGACATTTTTTAATCATTTCTAAGAAGAAACCCTTAATTTTGATATTCGACAATGACTCTCCCAACTTTGCTCTCTTCAGGGAGCCCGTGGAAACGATGGCTTGCCTGGTCCAGCTGGTCCCCCGGTGCGTATCGTCTCGTATCTGAATCATCCACTATGTTATCTTAATTACAACAACAAGAAAGTCGAAATATGAAATCTAACGTAAAGATTTTTGTGACTCTGTAGGGCCCAGTTGGTCCTGCTGGAGCTCCAGGTTTCCCAGGATCCCCAGGCTCCAAGGTTTGTCTTGATGACCAGTATTTACCATTTATGAACCAATTTAATTGTTATAAAATGCTGTTTTGTGAAGAACACAGCAGGTTTTGTGTCCAATAGTGTCAGTGGGTGGAGCAAATTTTGCATTACGTTAAAAAAAGGAGTGAAGAGTGAGTTAGTTTTTCCAATAAAAGTCACAAATCTGTTGTTTCCTGTCAGGGTGAAGCGGGTCCTACAGGCGCCCGTGGAGCTGAAGGAGCACAGGGACCCCGCGGAGAGGCCGGCACGCCAGGATCACCTGGACCAGCTGGGGCGGGGGTTAGTTTGTCAGGACTCTATCATTTCATGGTTCCTTTTTTCAACACCCCATCAGTAGTCATCAGTTGTTGATATGTTATAATTTATTGCTTCTTGTTGGTGTCTGCAGGGTAACCCCGGCACTGATGGTATTCCTGGGGCTAAAGGTTCTGCTGTAAGTCCATTTTCTTACTCAGATATTTAGTAATTACTCCCTAGTAATCGGTTTCAATAATATTTTTTACATTTTGATATCTTACTAAAGGGGGCTCCTGGAATTGCTGGCGCACCTGGCTTCCCCGGCCCCCGAGGCCCACCTGGACCTCAGGGAGCAACTGGACCTCTTGGGCCCAAAGGACAATCTGTAAGGCGCCTACAGAAGACCAGAAACCAAAGGGATATTTTCTGTGGTTTAATTTTTTGTTTCTGTTTGTTTTTTCTATTTAGGGAGATCCGGGTCTTCCAGGACTGAAGGGTGAATCTGGACCAAAAGGAGAGCTGGTAAGTTGCTCCATTTAGACCGTCAAGAGATTCCAGGTGATGTGAGTTGATGAAGGGTGAACTAAACATCCTGGTACTTTAGGGCCCGGCTGGGCCTCAAGGGGCTCCTGGCCCTGCTGGAGAAGAAGGGAAGCGGGGTGCGAGGGGAGAGCCGGGAACTGCTGGACCAAACGGACCTCCAGGAGAAAGAGTAAGAAGCCAATAAGAGGATGTTACTATGAATAGATTACTAGATCATTTTAATACCAATATACCAAGATGCACACAAGCTAATCTAATTTGTGATTCCTTGCAGGGAGCTCCTGGTAACCGTGGTTTCCCAGGTCAGGATGGTCTTGCTGGTGCTAAGGTTGGTCCTACCTAAACAAATTTCAATCAGAATGAATTTAGCCTCTTTGACTGTCAAACCTTGGTATTTCCTCTGCATGATGACTGCAGTAAAGCTGACTGGTGTTAAACTGATTGCTCCGCCTTCAGGGAGCCCCTGGTGACCGTGGCGTCCCTGGTGCTGCTGGGCCTAAAGGTGCCACTGGAGACCCCGGACGTACAGGCGAGGCTGGCCTCCCAGGAGCCAGAGTGAGTTTTACATTGTTAAACATTACCTAACCAGTTAACTTTAATAATAGTTTCATTTGGTTCAATGTTTAACTAGTTTCTTACAGTCTTGAACATTAATGTACTTCTCTTAGGGTCTTACTGGTCGTCCTGGAGATACTGGGCCGCAGGGCAAAGTTGGAGCTTCTGTGAGTAAAATATTTAAAGCATTTTCAAAGATACTCCCTGAGATACAATCTATTTGAGAATGAGCAAATACTAAAAACCCAACATAAAAATCAAAGCCTTTTTGTTTTAAATTTCACAAAGTACAATAACCACAGCAGGTTTGCTGACAAAGAATCTTAATGCGACTTTAAATCAGAATAATGATTTTAAAATAACCTTCACCAAACAATAATAATGTAATATTCCTGCAACAGTCCACTTGTATTCAGACAATGGAATAATGTTTGAGCTGGACAATAAATCAATAACAACAAATATCGCAATTGACATGTGATCGACATATCAATACATTCTATTCAACATGTAGTATATTCACTGACCTCCTATCCAGTACCACACAGCATTCTGGGAAATGTAGGCAGAGGAAAGGCTTTAGCCGTTCTACCTCTCACAGCTAGCTTAGTAATGCTGGTGGAATCTACTCACTCACTCACTCACTCACTCACTTCTGGTTGCCGAGCAACAATCTGTTGGGTAGCAAGCAGTTTCAAGTTCCACCCCCAACTTTGGTTGCCTAGCAACAAGCTGCTGAGTAACTGGTGCAGCAGCAGATTCAGGTTTTGCCTCATAACGGCTTAAAAATAAAAAACGGCGAGGAATGAAAACTGTGGATAAAACAGAAAAGTTCACGCCACTAGTTTGGTAACATTTCAGGTGTTTAAAACAAAAAATTAATCAATAATTATCAGTATTTACCGATATGATATGCGCATATAGCGGTAAGTTTTACAGCCATATTGTAATGTGCAATGTGATGTTGGAGTTGCTGTTCATCTGACCTGTTTCCTGTTGCCGTCAACAGGGCGCTCCAGGTGAGGACGGGCGTCCCGGTCCACCTGGTCCCCTGGGCGCACGCGGACAGCCAGGAGTCATGGGATTCCCCGGACCAAAAGGAGCAAATGTTAAGATCTGATTACAGCACACACAAAGATTTAAATAAGTACAGATGGTGAAACTCTTCCACGTTTGTGTACCATGTAATTAAAGTAATTTTCTCTTTACCAGGGTGAACCTGGAAAACCAGGAGAGAAGGGACTCGTTGGTCGACCTGGTCTGAGAGTGAGTAGTAACCTAAACTACGTTACCCTTTTTACCCAAAATTATAAATAATAAAATTAATCTCTCTGAACAGGGACTACCTGGAAAAGATGGTGAGACTGGTCCTTCTGGACCTCCTGGACCTGCTGTGAGTGTTTCAGTATTTTAACATCATTTTAACATGGACTCTGACATTCAGATTGACTGATTATTATCTTTGAATATATAAATTTAGGGGCCTGCTGGAGAGAGAGGAGAGCAAGGACAGCCTGGACCTCCTGGCTTCCAGGTGGGTTCATATTTCCATAAGCCTGCTTCATCACTACATCTACTGCAAAAAATTACCATATAAAAGCTTAATTTTTCTCTGTGTAATATAATTTCACTCAATTCTTCTCTTCTTTCGGACAGGGTCTGCCTGGTCCAACTGGTTCCCCAGGAGAGGGTGGAAAACCTGGAGATCAGGTGAGATATAATAATTACATATAATAATTACAGACTGATTTGTTTTGCATCTGTTGGTTTATCTTTTTTCAGTTTTGCCAGCGTTTATCAGAAACGCTGGCAAAAAAGCTTAAAATATAGATGACAAACTAAGCTTTACCTGATTGTAATTACTTTCTACTTTTTTTGAATCATAAAGACATCTATCCTTGATGATACTAAACATAATATTTTGTAGAAATTGCAGATATTTTCCATCACTGATCCAAAATGATAATCATAAAACATTGAAATCACATACCACTGCTCAAAAAAGGGAACACTCAAATAACACATCCTAGATCTGAATGAATGAAATATTCTCATTGAATACTTTGTTCTGTACAAAGTTGAATGTGCTGACAACAAAATCACACAAAAATCATCAATGGAAATCAAATTTATTAACCAATGGATGCCTGGATTTGGAGCCACACACAAAATTAAAGTGAAATGTTCCCTTTATTTTTTTGAGCAGTATATTTTCAATCAAATCTTATGATATTGGTCGTCTATACCAGCAAAAAGAACAGAATAGAATAGAATAGTCCTTTATTAATCCTACAGTAACAAAAATAAATATTTTATTTCCTCTGTATAGGGTGAGGATGCTGTTATAATGGTGTAGATAAATCATGAAATCTGAAAAGTTTATGTTTGTAATTCACAGGGTGTTCCTGGAGAGGGTGGAGCTCCTGGCGCTGTTGGACCCAGAGTGAGTGACGAGTTTCTAATCGTCAGGATTGTCAGAGAAAAGCTGCTTTCATACCTGAAGGCGTTTACTTTGTTGTTTAAAGTTAGCAGTTTTTGTTTAACTGGTCTTATTGTCCATCTTTAAAAGGGTGAGCGTGGTTTCCCTGGTGAGCGCGGTAGCGCTGGGCCTCAGGGTCTTCAAGGACCGCGCGGACTTCCTGGGACACCAGGAAGTGACGGACCCAAGGTCAGCAGCTGATTCCTACGCGAGCTTAAATATTTGTTTAGTTAAATCTCATACTGGCTGATTCACTAACTGTGGCAATGAAAAGGTGACATCTGAAGTTGTTTAAAATCAAATTTCTTCTAAGCTGCTGCTTCAGTGTGTGCGAACATTTCAGAAAAGATTTCTATTTCTGACCAGAATGTCATAAATCGTCATGTGTTTCTGATCTCTTCTTTTATTTGGGCTGGGGGCAAACACAATCCTGACTGTAGCTCACAAACTAACAGCTCTCTTAAGATAAGTGAATAATTACAAATCTCCAAAAAATATAGTCTACCAATTCAGATTTATAATAAATAAAACCTGTTTGTGGTCGTATCAGTTGAAAAACATTCATTTAGCTTTGGCAGAGCTAAATTAGCATATCCATGTAGCGACAGTTTGAGTTAATCCAAGCTAACTCACTCATAAATGGCAAATAAAGAGTCCTTTTCCCCCATACAGATCTTAAGCAACACATCATGACTGAGTCTTAAAAAAATGAGAATTTCTATTAGTTGCAAAGGTTACAAAGCAACTTCTAAGACTTTATGAGTCCAGAAAACAACACAAACACTACAGCCCATCACACAACGTTTGCAAGGTTTGTGTCCATTCCTCCACACGCATGTAAGAGACTGACTGTCAACGTACTTTTTGCCCCCTAATGAATGAAAATGTTCAATCACCTTATCTTTGACATTTAATTGGATGAGAATACTGTCAGTTGTATTAACTCTGAGACAACAGTTCAAGTAAGTTTGCCTTCAAAAATTAAGTAACTTCTAGTGTAAAAAAAAATCTAGAGTCAAAAATATTGAAAATTCACAAAATAATCATGAACACAAAAATGATCTCTGGTCAGTCACATAGCCCAGTTAGTTGATGTAAAGGCAGTAAGAAGAGTGCAGGAGCAACACAACATCTGAGGTGTTGGTGAATTAGGCTAATTTTAAAGAAAGCTAACGTTTTAGCTTAGCTAGTTAGCTTAGCTTTGTTGCAACTTTTTGAGTTAAGCTAAAGGACTCATACTGTTGAAGTGTGGCTGAAGATGACTGAGTTATCCTATTTAATCAAAGAATTGAATTAAACATAAACTTTTGTTCATGTTTATAGTATAAATCTATAAGGACAAGTTTAGTGTCAACAAATATGGTGCACTTCAATATTAAGCGCTTAGGGAAATAATAGTGTAATTAATGACTGTTCTTGAATGCTTGTAATGGACAAAATGTACGCATAATGTTTTCATCTTAATTGCTGAATTAAAGCAACATCTAAGTTATTGTAAGCTGGAGGGGGAACAGGATCAACTATTTTGAGAATAATTACACCGTATGGTTTATTTCATATTCACCTTGTTTTATCAGGGAGCAATTGGACCAGCTGGAGCTCTTGGAGCTCAAGGGCCCCCAGGCCTGCAGGGTATGCCTGGAGAGAGAGGAGCTGGAGGCATCCCAGGAGCCAAGGGAGACAGAGTAAGAAACAGAAAAAAATGGTGTTTCAAACTTAAACTCAACACATTATTTAACCAGTAAAGGCATAGCATGTGTTTTTAATACAATGCAGAAAAGAATAATTTCAGTTTCTGTGTATTTTTTGACAGGGTGATAATGGACAGAAGGGGCCTGAAGGCGCTCCTGGAAAAGACGGTGGTAGAGTGAGTTCTAAATTTATGCTTAAATTCACGATAGTGTTTAAAACCGTCTTTATAGATCGATTTAGCATCTCTTCTTACATCTTCACCCATGGTCTTCTCTGGTGTAGGGTTTGACTGGTCCCATTGGTCCCCCTGGCCCATCTGGACCCAACGGTGCCAAGGTAAGAATCACAGTAGAATTTAAATGGAAATCAAAATCATATTTAGTTCGTGTTTATTTTTGACTTTACCCATGTTTCCTTCTCGTTTTAGGGTGAGACTGGACCAACTGGTCCTTCTGGTGCTCCTGGGGTTCGTGGTGCTCCTGTAAGTACTTTCATGATAAACAGAAACATAACATGTGGTTCCTCTTTTGCCAGTTGATTGTTGTGTTGTTGGTCAATGTCATCCTGAAATACCCATCCATGACCTATTGTTACTGTTTTAATTAAAACAGTAACAATAGATTATTGTCCAAGATGTTATGGTCATGCTCACAAAATAGTACCAGAGTGCCATGTTTTCACCTCATTGTTTGATAATCTGGATGATCTTCTCCAGCTCTTACTAAATATTCCCTTCCTGCAAACACTGAAGGTCAAACCGATACCAAAGTCCTCCATTTTGGTCTGATCTGACTACAGCGGGGAAGTCAAACTCATTTTCAACAGAGGCCACATCATCATGGTAGCAGAATCAATTAATAAAAGCAACTAATAACTAAAATATTCCAATTTTCTCTGCATTCAATTTGTCTTTCTAAAAATTAAATAACATCTAATATTGAAGTAATTTGGTGCAAAACAAATAAAAAATAGATTTTATCAGGAAATTCAATCTGGACTGTCATAAAGTCTACAGGGCCACAGAAATAGTCACAGCGGGCCGGATTTGGCCCGCGGGCCTTTAGTTTAACTCATGTAGACTACAGTATCCTCCCCTAAAAGCTTCCTGTAAAGCAGTTTGATGTTCACTGGGAAACTTTAGGTGAGCCATTGATAGCAGAGGGTTGGAAGATTTCAGTCTGTTGCAGCCTAATGCTATGCTAGCCGTTAGCATAGCAGTTTATTACAGCTTAATGCTATGCTAGCAGCTAGTGCTAATGGCGCTCTTGGTGACTGTCATCCCAACTGTACTCTGATTGATTGAATGATTCATTGATTGATTAATTTATTCATTGATTGATCTAAAGGCACATTAATAAACGGTGGGAGATGTATTTCTTGCTTTTTTGTAGAGCAGGGATGTCAAACTCATTTTCATTTTGGGCAAAATCAAAAATCTGAATGTTTTTAAAGGGCCGGTTGTGCAGTTAAACTATCATTAAATAGCTGTTTGTGTCAGCATTCATTAAGTGTTTCTGAAAATTAAATAATATTGATAATCTTTTCAGACTGATCAGTCCATCCTGGATTTCTTGATTGTTTTTGTGTTTTATTTGGTATCAAAATCACAGATTTTGTGGCACTTATGTAGAAATATTTGTAAGGAACTCGTACCATATTCGCACTGATGTATGATGTCAGATGTGACTTTTTATTAACAGCCGTATCGATCACAGACTATAATTTGACATCAAGTAAGGCTGAGGCAGATTCATTTAAACCCAAAGTTTCTGGGTTATTATGAGAGAAATTTGCAGTAAAAATCTGAAAAAAATGTTGGAATCTGTCGATTTTGTGTGAATTTTGGGGATTTGTGAAAAACCGGAGAGACTTACTGATGTAATGTGGAGTCTAGAGGGCCACATTAAAAGCTACAGTGGGCCAGATTTGGCCCCTGGTCCTTGAGTTTGACACAGGATGAAATATTTCACTCAAAGATATACATATACATTTTTAACTTTTCTGGATTTTTGTTTGTTATTCTGTCCACACTGCATCCAAATATATCAATAAAAACAGAGGCAGTTTGTTTCTTTTTAAGGGTAGAAACTTATGACCTCACCAGGGGAACAAATACTTATTTCCTTCACTGGTCTAAAAAACATAACTTAAAGTTAAATAATACACAGTATATTGTCTTTTTCTGATCTTTTTATGAGTGTTTTCCTCACTGAGAACACCAAGCTTTGTTATTTAATCGCAGGGAAATCCTGATTGACTCGTGTCAGTCTTCCTCTCTGTTTGAACAGTCGGTATCGACAACCTATTGGTTCTCCATTTCTGCAGGGTGACCGCGGTGAGCTTGGTCCTCCTGGGCCTGCGGGCTTCGCTGGACCTCCTGTGAGTAAATAAAAGACGATTGTTTCGGCTAATTAAAATCGTAGCAATGACATTGTGCTAATGGGGCTGCTCTAAACGACATTCAGGGTGCAGATGGTCAGCCAGGTGCTAAGGGAGAGTTAGGTGAGCCCGGACTGAAGGGAGAAGCTGGTGCTTCTGGACCTCAGGGGCCCTCCGGAGCTCCTGGACCTGTGGTGAGTATTTGGCCAAAAATAAAGTCCTGGAACAAGACGCTCTGTATCTTGTACCCGTTTTAAGTCAGGAATGTAAACACAGCAGAATATAGAACAGGTATTTCTGTTTCACAGTCACCAACAACATGAGTGATTGTTGCTGCTGTTTTTTAGGGACCTACTGGCGTATCTGGACCTAAGGGAGCACGCGGTGCCCAGGGAGCGCCTGTGAGTAACTTCTCTTCATGTTATAACTCTGAATCGTCTGATTTTGTCACTTTAGTCTTAGTTTCATAACATCTGATCAGATTGGTAATCTGACTCAGCTCCTATCTTGATCACGTTGTAGGAAACTCCTTCAAGTAACCTTGATGCAGTCAGACTTAGAGATGTTTATGTCAATGCATCTTTAACTTATGCTACAATTCTGAAATTAAAATAAAACATTTAAGGTTAAGGCTGAAAAGTTAGATATATTTTAACTCAATATTTAATGATGGAAATGAACAGCTTTTAAAACCACTTAGGAAGCATTAGGATAATCTGATTATAATTAATACAGATATATATGTGTGCATTTTAGGAACTGTACAAAGATGTCAGAAGATTATAAAGTATGTGTATTCGATATAGATTGTCCTAGAACATTTTGGGAAAGCAACTAAAGCAATAAATCATGCTAGCAACTCAGTTGGCTAACAAATTACCAACAATATTGAGGTTTTTATGGATTATTTTACTGGTTCAGATGTACCGGCTGAGGGAATTAGCAGAAATATAACATTAATCAAATGACAGCGTTGCATAACATTAAATGTCTCACATTGCTTTTGATGCTCACATCAGGCGATGTCGTCTACAGATGGTACATTTGTCTATAAATGGATTCCAGCCTTCATTAATTATAGAAGCAGAACTACGATTAGCTCTGGCAGCATGAAAAACCTTTTTTCACTGTGGACACTTTAACTATTAAAAGAAGAAGAAGAAAAAGCAGTGAAGTCAGCCTTAATAATGCTGCACCAAATGCAGAGCTCTGAATTTCCTAAACTTTGACGTGATCCCACCATTGTTTGGTTTATTTTTCAATTCATTCAGAAAACGGTCAATGTTTTCAGATGTAATCAGGAAGAAAATGTCTATTCTTTTAAATTCTAACATGGTTTGATTGTGTCGGGGTAGTTGTCTGAAAATTACGTAATCAAAACACCAGAAGAAAAGGATTTATAACTGTAGTGACGATTCAACAAATTTAAGTAGTGTCAGTGTGGAAATGTCCTGCACAGTCTGTGTTTGTATTGATGTTTATTGATTGGCTAATCTTATCGGTTTTGGATTTTGGTAATCTAAAGATAATTTACAGGTTTGTCAGTAGGGTAAGGCAAACAAAAGAACATTGCTAAGGAAGCTAGATGATCACAGGGCGCCGTTTACAAAAATATCAAGAAAAGTTAAGTGGAAGGAAAAAGTGTGGCATTAAAACTGTGAAAAACCAACAGGGGTACCAGCCTACTTCTGAGGATTGTGAAACACAGCCAGTTTAAGAGTTTGTGGGACATTCAGACAGAGTTTACTGGTGGTGGAGTCAGACACAGATGTCGGCTGCAACCACTGCTGAACGAGAGATTATCTTACATGCTCTGAGAAACTGTACTGTCGCTCAGCGGCTCAATGTCTGGAGGAAGAGTGGAGAGAGGAACAGAATCCAAGTTACTTTGTGATGATTTATAGATCTTATAGATGTTATCTGTTGTTGTTGGTCCACTGTGTTTTATCCAAAATCAGTTCAAATGTCAAAAACATGATTTTAGGGCATTTCATCCTTCCTCTTGTCATTCGTTCACCAACCAAGTTTTCAGTGGGTTGAATATTCTGTGTTCAAATATTTATTTTAATTGAGATTATGTAATATTCTAGTTTACAGAGAAACAGAATGTTGAGTTTTCATGACAAGTTTATTAAAGTAAAATGTCATTTTGATAATACTAATAATAGCAAAATGGCTTCTGATCCAGTTTCACACCTTAACCATGTGCTTGTCATTTCTTTAAAATATTTCTGACTTTGTACCTGTAGGTAAAACGTAAAAAGAAAGCAACAAAAGCCTCTTAACCACAAAGTTTTCTTCTCTCTGACAGGGAGCAACAGGTTTCCCTGGTGCTGCTGGCAGAGTTGGACCTCCTGGTCCCAATGTGAGTATTTTAACTTTAGCAAAGAAGAATTAAACAGAAGTTTTAAATATATTTTTAGTAACTTTAGTAAATTCTCTGCCCGTCCATCACAGGGTAACCCTGGTGCTGCCGGTCCTGCTGGTCCCGCTGGTAAGGACGGTCCGAAAGGTGTTCGCGGTGACGCCGGTCCTCCAGGACGGCCAGGAGACGCTGGGCTTCGTGGACCAGCTGGACCTCCAGGAGAGAAGGGAGAGCAAGGACCGACGGGAGAGCCTGTGAGTTAGAGACTTTGGCCCCATCATAACCCAGCATTATCTGTGACTGAGCTCCTGTGAGAGAACAGTCTGTATCAATCACCAGCTGATTTAGTGGCATATTTACCGACTGATTTATCCAGATGTGGCTCGACAAGACCGTTTGATGACAAAGTGGTCTCCGTTTCCTCTGTAGGGAGCTGATGGCCCTTCAGGGCCGCAGGGTTTGGCTGGAGGTCGTGGTATTGTTGGGCTGCCCGGTCAGCGCGGTGAGAGAGGTTTCCCTGGGCTCCCCGGACCTTCTGTAAGTGTTTCTGGGTTTAGAGTTTCAGCCAAATTCTTTTTGTTTCCTATCTGTCGATAGGCGATGAAAACTACCGCCTTTGTTTTGGGAGCATGTTCAAGACATGAACAAATTAAACTTGGTCTGATTAGTAGAGAACAGCCACGAACAGCACAACAGTTACCGGAGCTCCGAAAGGGCAGACACTTTCCAGTGGCAAGTTGCTCTCTTTGACAGGTTAATGTGTGATTCGGTTCGGTTCTGGTTCAGTGGGGAGGTTCTCCATATTACGGGCTGGAGCCTAGCAGCTGCGGTCATTTCTCCGCTGATTTGCAGCGACACACAAGATCCTGGTTGTGTTGGACTAAATGAAGCCAGATATTTTATTTTATCTTATAAAAAATGTGTTCCTGGCCCAAACATAATGATAAAGACTCAGATCATGAACTTTATTTATTTATTTTTTAATACAAACGAAAAATAAAATTCACATCTCACCCAGCCAATATTATGTAGTTCTGGTGTTTTACACTGTCGGCATAGATCTCTGACCAGCTTCTCTGCTTTTCTCGTCTTTGTTTCTGTCAGTTCTTCAGAGAAACGAGCTGCTAGCAGCGCTGCTAACTCGCGGTCATTCCGTCGCTCCCCGTGATTAAACTCACAATTACGATCCTCTGTCTAGCAGACAGTGTGTCCGTGAACAAGTTTAAGTAAATATTGTATTATAACCGAAAAGAGAGATGTCTATCTTGAATGTAGATTAGCAAAAAAAACCTACAAATTACAGTTAAATACTGCTACTTCCGGTGGGCGCCGGAAGTAAGTCCCATAATCGTTTCCCCAGTAAGCCTCCCAGAAATAAGGTGGATGAAGTTTACACAAATAAACCTTTGGTAGTTTAAAACTGGGGTTCTCAAACTTTCCCATAACATGGAAGAACATCAACCTCTGGCATGAAACCCACAGAAAATGCTACAAAATATTGATTTTTATGCACTATTCCATAATTATCACATTCATTTATCATAAAGCTCATGTGTTCTGATTTTACAAGGCCATGAATTCTGTGATGGAAAATTTTTATCAGATGCTATATTATCACTTTATTACCAGATAATACACATTTTCAACACATTCCCCAATTTTGATAAAAATAAAAAAAATATATTTCATATTAATCACATCAGATGTTATTTTATTCCTACAGTTTTTATGCTTTTTTGCCATAGAGTCCTCCATAGCGTTGTTGAACGCTTACTTTAGTCTTTTTCTTGTCAGAAACATTTCCAATCAGAGTAATCATCAGAAGAAAAAAATCATCAGAAAGAACACTTAAATAAATGACCTTAGCTTATATATTAATAAAAATGATTGAAGATCAGAAAACAAAAACTGTAATGAAAAAATAAAAATAAAATATTCATAGGATTCAATTAAATTTTTATTTTTTGTATGTTTCTTCTAATCTTCTCTCTCCCACAGCGCCCCCTAGTGGCCCCCACTTTGAAAAACTGGTCTTAAACATGCTTCTGAACAATTCACTGGAATTCAAATTATTTTTTAAAAGGAGTTGTATTGTATTTCTTAATGAGTGTGTCCTCTGTGTTTAGGGAGAGCCTGGTAAACAGGGAGCATCCGGTGGTGCTGGTGACCGAGGACCGCCTGGACCCGTTGGGCCTCCTGGACTCACTGGACCTGCTGGAGAGCCAGGCAGAGAGGTCAGACCTAAACAACAACAACCAAACAATTATACTTGCAGCTCTGCCACCTATTATTACGGGATTTTCCGTAGCATGAAAAAGATGTCGTTGTTTTCCAGGGCACACCTGGATCAGATGGACCTCCTGGTAGAGATGGAGCTGCTGGAGTCAAGGTGAGGACCTTTGGCTGCAGGTAGAGTGGGAAAAGAAAGCATTGAATATGTGAACGTGACAGTAAATTCACACCAGGTATTAGTGGAGGCCCATGTAATCCACAACTGGTGGACTGGTGACCTGTGCAAGATGGAACCCATATCTCACCAGGGTTGAGATAAACACCAGCGTATCTAACTGGGATTTTGTCCTAGTCTTCCTCACAAACTCTTCGGAACTTAAAGTTTCAGTGGATCTCTTCTATGCAATCTGTTGTTCGGTTCTTTCCATAGATTTTGGATTCAACATAAATAATTGGTTGAAGCATTCAGAAGTCCTTCATGCCTTCGTGTTTGGAACTATTGTCTTGCTGGAAAAAAAAGTCTTATAAAAATGTTTCCATTCATCTTTCCCTCAGTGATAACCAGTACCATTTGATGAAAGAATCCCTTAAATAATAAAGTGTACCTCTGCAAACTTCACCATTAAGGAGTTATTGAGATGATGTCATTTTTCAGAGCTCATAACGGTCTGACCAGACTGTCGTCTTCAATTGTTTGTTTTGGGCCGTCTAAATGTTCAAGCTTCACCAGGCTTTTTCTTCTGAAGTGGAGTCTTGTGGAGTGAGGATGCATAGAAATAATGGTGGTTGAGTGGATTACTTAATGTTTTCATGAAAAAAAAAAAAACTGTACCTAATAATCCCAGTTTTTTTGTTTGAAACCTCTTGTGAGGATTATCTGGTTTATGGTGAAAGTCCCATTTTCAAGCAACAGTTCTAATAGTGCTTATACTCAATGAAGCATTCAGAAATTTAGAAAAAATGTGAGTAACCAATACCGAGATAATATTTTGCAGCAATAATTGCATTTTCTTTGTGTGCTACCTTGATAATGAGGTTCTAAAACTGACAGGTTTCAATGATTATCTTGGCTTTTTTAAACCTTTTAGCTGCTTATATTGTTCAAGTTATCAATACTTATTTCCTCTGACATCCTACTTTATTTTACATATGAACAAATTTCTTTTGGCTTTTTTTCTATTTTTGTTGTTACTGATATCTGGTGAGAATTTCACATCATTATCCATCCATTTGCTGTGAAAACAATTGCTGTGTTCAGTTCTTATTTTCGCTGCTTACAACCTTAAAACTAGCCTGCTAATTTATATTTGACTTAAATCAAGCAGATGTGCAATATGTTGCATAACTTTTATTCAGCTGCATCATAACCTCGTATCCTCCTCTAGGGAGAGCGAGGTAACACCGGTCCTGCAGGCGCTCCCGGAGCTCCAGGCGCCCCTGGGGCTCCCGGGCCGGTTGGGCCCCTCGGCAAACAGGGAGACAGAGGAGAAGCTGTAAGTAAGGCTGCACTGTTAATGCCACAGAAATATAACCTAGAATAAAATAATATTTAACATGAACATGAGGAAGTATCTTGAATCATTATTTCTAGGGCGCTCAAGGACCTGCAGGACCACCAGGACTGGCTGGAGCTAGAGGAATTGCTGTAAGTATCGCTAACTCTAACTGAGATATCAGTGTTGGTATCATCTTTTATTCATTTTAAAAGGCTGCATGTATAGATTTAAATTTCACCAGTTGGTAAAACTTTACTCCAGGGACCCCAAGGACCACGTGGAGATAAGGGGGAGGCGGGTGAGTCTGGAGAGAGAGGTCAGAAGGGTCACCGCGGCTTCACCGGTCTGCAGGGTCTTCCTGGACCTCCAGTAAGAAATCTAAAAGATTTTCCTTCTAGTGCTAATTTTCATCTGTAATCTCACTTCCTTTGTTAAACTGCGGCTGTCCTCATTCTGACAGGGTCCTGCTGGAGATGCCGGACCTGCTGGACCTGCTGGATCAAGTGGCGCTAAGGTGAGGACACGGAAAATAAGGGTGGAAAAATCAATTAAAACCGTTCTGGGCCGCAGATGTGCAATGGTAGTAAAGTGCGCAGCAGGTCAGTCTTTTTGTAAGTCTCCAATCAAAAGATGAAGACGAAGAGTGGAAAGGCTCCGTTTTTTTAATTACCCATCGCTGCGATAAGATTTGTAGCCGAGACTTTTTATAATTACTGCGTGTAAGAAACGTGGATGACAGGCAGCGATGATCTTGATTTGTGAAAAAAACTCATTCCAAGATTGGAAAATGGATTTTAATGTCTAACACAGATTAGCTAAGAAGTGCACAATAACGACACACAAATAATCTTGACTGATTTTAGGGAAAGCATGTTAAAGTTAAAAACTATTCTTTTGAAGTTCTTTATCAGATTCAGACTGCAAGGTGGAGCTAAGACACTAAATGAAGTTTAACTCTTTGAAATGAGCCAGTTCCAAGCTAACTTTCACTTTGATTGACACTTGGTCCTGTAGGGACCCCCTGGTCCACTTGGACCTGCTGGCAAAGACGGATCTAATGGACAGCCTGGTCCCATTGGACCCCCCGGACCTCGAGGACGCTCTGGAGAAACTGGTCCTGCTGTATGTAGAAGCAACATTTACAATCCTCATATCTGTGTGTACTGTTCTCTTTCCATAAGGTCACATTTCCTGTTTCTGCCGTCTTTCAGGGTCCTCCTGGGAACCCCGGCCCCCCTGGTCCTCCTGGCCCACCAGGTCCAGGCATTGACATCTCCGCCTTCGCTGGCCTGGGCCAGACTGAGAAGTCTCCTGATCCTCTCAGGTACATGAGGGCTGACGAGGCCTCCAGCTCCCTGAGGCAGCATGACATAGAGGTCGATTCCACAATCAAGTCCCTCAACACCCAGATTGAGAACTTGCGCAGCCCTGACGGTACCCAGAAGAACCCGGCTCGCTCTTGCAGTGACCTAAAGCTGTGCCACCCTGAGTGGAAGAGCGGTAAGTGGATCAAACATCAATATCTGACCTGCTGCTGCTTATGAATAACAAATATTTTAGGACGATAAACAGTAAAATTGATATATTTTTACAAAACCTGCACAAAAATAAATTATTACCGTATTTTCCACACTATAAGGCGCACCTAAAAACCTTCAATTTCCTCAAAAGCCAACAGTGGGCCTTATAATTCGGTGTGCCTTATATATGGACCAATATTGAGCCACAACAGGTCTAGCAACTACGGTAAGCAGCCGCTGACTTCATTTTTGCCCATAGAAGAAGAAGCGGGCTCTCCTCACCAGAAGTCGGACTGTTTTGTTGACATTCTCCTTAGTGCAGCTCCATTTAGTGGATGCATAACATAACTCCAGTCTCTACTGTAGCGTCTATTCTATGCGCCTTATAATGCGGTGCGCCTTATATATGAAAAAAGTTTTAAAATGGCCCATTCATTGAAGGTGCGCCTTATAATCCGGTGTGCCATATAGTGCGGAAAATACGGTATACACAATTCTTTCCAAAAGCATTAGTAATCCATGATCTTTTACAACAAGCTGCCATGTATTTTGTGACTTAGAAAGTAAATAACTGGTTTATAAGTATTTTTCTCAGAAATGTGTAGCATTCATTTGTATTAACTTCCTACATGCAGGGCAGTGGTCCCTGAGAACCAGGGTTAATAAACACTTGTGTAGATCAAAGAACACTCAAGAATTACTGTGGTCCAGTCAAAGTGGTGTGAATACTTTACCAGTGCCCACACCTAGCCTGGGATACAGGCTAATGCTAAAGGCAGGATTCCCATTGAAAACATTTAACCAAATCTTTCATTTAAACACCAAGCTTTTCCTCCTCTTAAACACACAACTTTATTTTCATCTCCTTAGGTGACTATTGGGTGGATCCTAACCTCGGAAGCACAGCCGACGCAATCAAGGTCTTCTGCAACATGGAGACAGGAGAGACCTGCGTCTACCCAAGCATCGCCAAAGTACCAAAGAAGAACTGGTGGACCAGCAAGAGCAAGGCCCGCAAACACATCTGGTTCGGAGAGGCAATGAATGGCGGATTCCATGTAGGAACACAAAAGCTGCAATGTTGTCTTCCCCCAGCAGATTCAGAAGAGAATGCTAACCTGCTACCTGGTTTTGGTCCACAGTTCAGCTATGCTCAGGAAGGTCCTGCTGCCAGCGCTGCCAACGTCCAGCTGACCTTCTTGAGGCTTCTGTCCACTGAAGCGTCCCAGAACTTCACTTATCACTGCAAGAACAGCATTGCCTACATGGATCAGGCCTCAGGAAACCTGAAGAAGGCGTTGCTACTGCAGGGCTCCAACGACGTGGAGATCCGCGCAGAGGGCAACAGTCGCTTCACGTACAGCGTGTTGGAGGATAGCTGCAAGGTGAGTGCACAACTAAATTTGAGTGAATGGTATTTCTGATGGTACTTTAATTCTAAAGTTGCAAATGTCTCGTTTCTCACTGAACAGAGTCACACAGGCCGGTGGGGCAAGACTGTCTTTGAGTACAAAACACAGAAAACCTCCCGTCTGCCAATCGTAGACATTGCTCCAATGGACATCGGAGGAGCAGATCAAGAATTCGGAGTGGATATAGGCGCCGTCTGCTTCTTGTAAACTGGAGTATCACAATGCCCCCAACCCCAAAAAAATAATAAAAAAAAACCAGACCATGAAAACATTCCACACACTTCCACAATAAAGGAGACTGGAAAATAACAAAAAAAGAAAGAAATGTTTTTCCTCACAACAAAGTGCTCTCCTAGCTGTACTTCCTGGATGTGAGGACTGAAGGGCACCGGCAATATCTGTACAACACAGCAGCATTTTCTGTCAGCCCCACTTCCTGAGATCCAGTCATGTTTCCCATGCCAAGCCGTTGACTGAAATGAGTCTGAGCCAGGAAGAAGTGGGACCAAGAAACCAAAGTATGGAGAACAGAAACATGACTCGATGTCACTTATTTATTGTCTAATCCAAGTGGGCAGAGTTGGGATAGGACGGGACGGGCTCACTTTTGTAAGTAGCAGAAGCCTCCCCGATTTCCACTACAGAACAGCTGCACAACCTCTGTCCCAGTCCTACGCCGCCTCCCTCCTCGTTTCCCTCCCGACACATAAATACGGCATTTTAAATCTATGTAGACCAAGTGCAAATTCGCTTTATTAAATTTTATTCTCAGCAAGTAAAATGTACCCTGCCACTCCAGAGCAGTCCATCGTGAGCAGAAAACTTTACTGTGTATAATAAATATTTGGTTCTAATGTTGTAAAAGTCTGTGTTTATAAACAACCAGATGGTTTTTATAGATATATATATTTCCACGTAACGTGTACATGTGTCTATATGCACACCAACACTTTTTTGGAAAATAAGGTGCCATTCTGGTTGTATGTTTTCATGTCCTGCACCCCTTACCTTCCGGTCAGAAGAAGGTCCCGCTCTCGTCCCAAAAAACAAAAAAGAAAAAGAAAAGATTGGCTTTATAGAACTACAAGGGAAAATACTTCTCAAATTTCTCATGTAGTCGCCCAGATTCTTAAAAGCTACCTCACGGTTTTAAAAAGAAAACAAAATGAAAATGTTGAGTTGCGATCTGAGCTGACCAAAACGGTTAGCTTTCATTTGCGTCCCGACGGCCATCTTTGTTTTGGGTTGCTCTTTTCGCTGAAGGTGCTACGAGTTCCCCGCCGCTCCCTCCAGCCTCTCCCGCCCCCATCCCGTCCACAGACCCGTGTTATTGATTCCCACTAGCCTCACAGCACACACTCACACTCCACCCTGGCTCGGAGGCCTCCCCGTGGGCTCCCACAGGCTAACCTGGGACTCTGAGGACAGTCGCTCACAAACAACCAGGGTGGGTTGTCTCTATGTGTGTGAGGGCATGTACATTTTTTTTCTCTTGAATAAATTTTATTGTCTTTGTTTTGTTAAACCGCTAATTAATGTAAATTGGAAAATAAAAGGAAAACCAAATTCAGAATAAATGTGATTTTTTTTTTTACTTGAGTTTTGAATAAAAAGAGAAATGGTGAGGCGATGTTTCTTCTAAGAGAATCCTTCATGTGTGCTTATTTGCCCTGGGTAACTCCACATCGGATACTCTGTGAGAATGTGTGAGACTGTCAAGTGTGTGTTTACTTGAATAATCTAACAAGAAGGAATCAAAGTGCTGTAATCATTGTTTGGATTCAGGGCCAGACAGAACAGCTCCTGAATCAGGGACTTAGTTTTCACTGAAGAACAGCTGTGCAACACAAAACTACATTACTACTTCTGATTGTGGCCAACTTTGTCCTTATTGCAAGTTGAAAATAGATTATCAAGACAATATAGTTTAATATTCAAACTTGCTGAACTGAAAACACATTTCTGGTAGAGCTGGACAACATACCCTGAAAATATCGTTATCGCAACATGTATGTTGCAAAGGACAGTTTGGAGTGCAATTTTGGCTAATATATTTGTCAGAGTTCTGAAGTTGTACTTTTTGAGCTAATGCAATTTTTAGTTGCCCAGATTCTTAAAGAGTCTCACAGCAGCAAAAACTCAAACCAGACACACATAATGACATTGCCAAAAATGCTAAAGGTTACACAGAAGAAGCACAAATTAGAAAGAAGCTAAAGAAGAAAACAGAGACATATAAAACTGATATTGTCATCACAATATTTGCAAATATCACAAAATTTTCTAACATCATGCATAGTGAATATCCAGATTTGTAGAGTGATATTCACTCCAGATTTAAAAAGTGTTAAGTAAAAAAAAAAGTAATTTTTTTGATTGAGGCATTGCATATTTGGACATTTACTTCCGCTGGTCTTGCAGCAGTAGGAAAGTTTGTTGCTCCTACTTTTGGATAGTTGTTATGATCCGCAGTCATGGCAACAAGGTAGTGTTTTTACAACTGGGAACAGCTGATCTCAAAAAATACCTCAACTAAGACCCCAAATCCAAAAGATGAAAAGGAGGATTTTTGGTTGCAGGGCAGAACCAAACAGCAGAAAGACAGCATCTCTTCCATCAACCATAATGAGCAGAGATCAAGTCAAACCAAAAAGCCAAACAGATTTAAGGTGAGCAGCAAAAGCAAATGAGGTGGATCAGCAGGGCCTGCTAATAACTAATAGTGTCATCCAGGACTGTCTTCAGTCAGAGGCATCTTCAGAGCTGTAGCAAGACTGACTGCTACCAGGCATCCTTTCTGCCCAAAGCATCACCAACAATTACTTTTTGAATATACTTGCATGATATGAGTTATGACATTTAATTTCCTATTGGGATAGTTTTTAATAGAACTGATTTTTTATATTCATAATTGTATTCATATATTTATATTAATAATTAAAAATAACTTAATTCTTTTTTTAATCACCAGCAGCACACTTACTGGAACCCCTAAAAACTCTTTAGGCTGAATTTTCTGAAGAACTTTCAGTTTTTCAAATTGAAAGATTTTTCTCTGAGCTCAGAGAAAAGCTTGATGTTTATCTTCTCCAACATTCTGGAAAAAATAAATGAACACATAAAACAAATATCAAAAGTTTCCTATAGAAAACTTCAGATTATTTTTTATAAGATTTTATCCAAAAATGCCTTTTTTTTATTCCCCTTTTGTCAGGATTGACAAGACGTTTAAATTGTGAGTAAATGAGTAAATCTGGTAAATAACGAATCATGCACCACTTGACTTTTAATCTATTTTCAAACAAGTGTTTTGGAAATGCCTTAATTTATATTAAACACATTTGTCTGAAAATTACTTACTCAACCAGATTACTTTACATTTTACCAACTGACTGCAAGATATGTCAAATAGCAGAAATTTTACTCTATTAAATCATCAAACAGGAATTGGTTTCATATTATTGCTTGAATGCAGAAGTGTGGCTGATTGTTGATCTTTTCTGGTCCAACAACTTGTCCCTGAAATCCAATTCATTTTGTGCATCACGTCTTTCAATAAGCACGTTTAATTTGAGCATTTTAAAATTTGCTCATAAAGAAAATCAGTTCCAAACAGCAAATTTTACTTTCTATAGTCTAATGTACTCAATTAAATTGAACAAACACTTCAAAATGTCTTAATTTGCTTTAAATGTTTCACACAGAAGGAAGCAGAAGATGTTTTCACACAATTTTATTAACAACCTGTAAAGACGAAGAGAGGTTTTGGCAGCTCTGTCAGGAGATGAGCTCCGTGAAGAGCGACTGATTAGAAAAGTCTGCAGGTCTTTCCTGTAGGTGAGGCAGCGGCAGACTCCCGCTGAGGCCAACCTGGGAGATGCCGGAGGTCAGGAAGTAGAAAGGGATGTGTGTAATTTTTCCACTCGACCAACACTGGATAAAAACAACAACAAAAAAACCCAGAAACATTATTTTGGAGCAGGTGGAGGATCCAGCATACTCATTAAATTGAGCAAGCGGGAGAGAGGTTTGCGGATGGATATTTTTTATCTGGCAAACTGATCCAGTTTGTAGCTTCGCATCTTGGAAAAATTAGCTTGCGGTTATTCCACAACGACGACGTCAGGATTCATCAAGCTCAAACTATCCGAGAGAAGAACCGATCTGTAAATGGACCAGGCCTTTTCCTGGTCACAAATCCACAGCTTTCCATTCCTAATGTATGGATACCAAGGATCAGGCAGGTATTTCTACAAAAGTCCCACTTTAAATAGGAAACCAAAACAAGAGAGAGAAAAAAAAAAAACTAAGAAAGACGGGATGGATAAATGAACTGATGTAAAAACGATTGATAAATGGAAGATGAAATGGAGTGGGAAACAGACTGATGGACGGATGGACAAAAAAATGAAACAATTGATGGAGAAACAGATGAACAGAAACAGATGGACAGACAGGCGTTTAAACAAATTGATGGATTGATATTGGAACGGATAAATGAATCAATAGATATCAAAACAGACAGATGAATAAATGGATGGATAGATAAATAAACCAGTGAATCTATGGATAAAACAGATGGATAATGATAGATGATAGATAAATGAATCAATGGATAGAAAACAGATGAACAGCTTAATGGTTAAAACTTGTGGACAACAGAATAAAGTCTGTAAAATAAAAACATTTTTTCTATTATTTATTACTGTTTATCTGTACTCAACATATAAAATAACTACTGGCACTTTAACAACAACATAAAAATCAATAATAATAGTAATTTGTATTGTATAACTGACCACAGTGAGCAGAGCCCCATGCTGGAAATTTGGGTGAAACTGCAGCAGCCTCGGTTCTGCACCCGGTTCTCCCTGAATGAACCCACTTAATAAGAATAAAGAGCCTTATCAGTACAAGAAAAACCACCACTTATGAAAAAACCCCCCACTAATATCTCAATAGTCATACCAAGGCAGAAGCTCAAAGACGGGGTTGGATCTTGTTTTGAAGACGGCGATGATCGCAGGCCGGTTCGCTGCTCCAGGATCGCCTGAGAAAACGGATGAGGCTTAGATGAGTCGCTGAACGTAACCAGCCGTGAGCTTCAGGAGGGAAAACTGAAGAAACGTCGAACCTTTAAGAAGAACTGCGAGCCGCTCTCCCCTCGGATCCCACGACAGAGACTGAATCTCTCCACCAACGCTGGAAAAAACGAAGACGGAGGACCAACCACATGATCTATAAAAGTCTTCATAAAAGTCGCTTTAATTTTATTCATATTGTGTAAAATAACACGAAGTTGAAGAAAATGGTATATTTATTCTTTTTTACAAATAAAAATCTGAAAAGTGTGGTGTGCATTTTAATTCAGTCGAGTCAAAATACATTGAACCATCTTTTCCAACAATTATACCTGGAAATCTTTTTGAGCTCATCTGGAGAGACGTTTTTTTTTGTTTTTTTTTTTACTTTTAAAAGTTGCATTAAAACTCCAATAAAAATGTAAACATTGCATTATTTGGCCAAGAATGAATCTTTTAATGCAAAGTTTTATTAAAATTTGCATTAAAAGTTCATTAAGTGTCACGTTTGCATTAAAAGTTGCCACTTTTACTCCCTTTTGAATAAAGTGTTACCAAATTTTATTATAATGACAAGAATTTTGGTTTGTGTCAAAAAATTAAAATGAATGATTATAAATAAAAAAACAAAAGTGACAGTATTATCGCAAATTATATATATATTTTTTTTTACCATTTTCTACACTTAATCAGAGCATCAATAAATGCAATAAACTCAAAATTATAATTAAATGCAGTTGCTGTGTGAAGTGTAGTAATATAAATCTCACTTATTAAAGAAGCCTATTTTAAATGGGAATATTTTTCTAAAAAAAACCCCACAAACTCAATAAACAGCTTTTTTATTATAATTTCCTTCGCTTTTATAATAGTGCCACAAAATATGATCAAATTTTAACTACATCCATCTTTCTGCCAGAGATTACAATTTTCCTGGAGGTCAGAAAGTGACATTTGATTGAGAATTTGATTAATTTGTACCAGTTCTACAATAAAAAAAAACAAAAACATGTCGCAGTAAAAGATCTGGGTTGCTTTAAGCTCTCTTACATGATATCTCCATCTGGGCTGTTAAAGGTCGTCTCTGATAGGTCAGCAACAACAACGGCTACCTGTGGCCCTTTGACCAAACCTGGAGGGACACCTGCAAAACACAAACACATCATCTGTTGGTTGCTGCTTATCCCAAACCACAACAGATTAACTTAGAAGCCACTAAGCTACCTTTATGAAGTAGATTAACACTGTCTAGTTTATTCTGAGCAGACTTGGAGGGCTAACCTGGTGATCCAGAGAAGGTCAGAGCGTAGATGACCATTTCTCCTTGAACTGTGAAGAGAAGCCGACTCCCATCTGGACTCCAACAGCCAGACTAACGAGTGGAAAGTGAAACACGTGACTTTCTGCCCTGAATGAACCATTTCATACAGAGTAATGAGCTTTTACCTGGCAGCACCCCTTTATACACGGCCAGCGCTCACAGGTCCACATCCTGGTCTCCCAAACCCTGAAGAAAAAATGTTATTTTCTAATTCGCAGTAAATCTTAGATGCAAACGTCACCTAAAAAACATATTTTCTGTCCCAAATTAGTTCTGGACTTTGGTCATTCCAAAATGTTTTTCTTTTCTATTAAACTTCTCTTTATTGGATCTGCATGCATGGAATAAAGTAAAATAAAAATCTCCCTTCCTTTGCAGATTTTTAGCACAAAATCAGCTGGTAAATCAAACTCAAACTATCTTGACAAACCATAGCATGATGCTGCCACCACCATGTTTCACTGATTGTGTGTATGGTGGTCATTTTGCGATGCGAGCTGCTGCTTTTGCGCCAAACATAACTTTTGGACTTGCAGCTAAAACGTTTAGGCTAAGATTTCACAGATCATGACATGTTCTTGAAGGTTTTGGGAGATTTTAGCAAGAATTTGATGTTTTCTTTGGAAGAAAAGTTGTCTAAACTTTAAAAATATATTTGACTATGTAGCACAACTGAAACAATTAAATAAAACAGCATTAAAAGTTAGCAAACAATGCAAAACATTAACAAATGTTCAAATTTAATATGGATAATCTGAGTGAATTCAGGATTTTTAAGGCTTAAAATTATTAACACAACTTCTACGACTTAGTATGAGCTTGAAGAAATGCTGACATGTCAAATTTAAGAAAAGTAAATTCTGAAATAAAGTAAAAAGGCCCAAAAACTAAATACAAATTATGTAAGATACCATAAGTACCATATAATATAGTCATATCAATTTTTCATGTGTGTCCACTTTTAAGTGCCACTATCTGACTAAGCTGCTTTCTGACTGCTGACTCTCATAAGATGGAGAGAGATTAATATCTACACTTGTGTTTCAGCCAGTCCAGGACAGAGAAGGTTTATTGTCTTTGTTGTTTTTCCAACCTGAACAGGGCAGACGGTGTGGATGCCAGGATGTGGCTGCCGTCTGGGGACCAGGACAGGAAGGTGACGCCGCCTCCTCCGACACGTTGCAGAGGTACGCAGCTCTCTGCAGCAACATCCCAAACCTGAAATATGCATCCATATCAGAGGAACAGCTGTGGAAACAGGAAGCAGCACGGTCAGAGTGAGGATTAAAGGAGAAGCAGCCGCCTCGGACCATCATGGAGGTGTCCAGTGGGGAGGCAGACACGAGGAGGGATCCGCTCGGAGACCAGGCGATGGACGTGACCGGGGAGTGGCCAGGGTGGGACAGAACCTGAGCACAGCCAGAAGAAGGCCTGCAAAGAGGGAGGAACAGTTGTGTCAAAAACTTTAATTAGGAAACCAAGCATTGATGTCATTTAATGAGCATCATGTCTGAGGTGCTTCCTTTAAAAACACCCATGAAATTTCCTCTGGCTAACTCAAAGTTTATAAACTAACCTGTGAGAACGTCATATAATCTGTGCAAATCTTTAAAGTTAAAGAAATTAACAAAAATTCTCCAAAAAAAAGTATTTTATTATGCTGGCTTTTGTTTTGGTTTGGGAATAGAAATAATATCAATACTCCTGACATAAAACAGCAAAAGTTTAGATTTATTTAAAGGTTGTATCTTTTAATGCCACCTGTGAACGTGTTGGAACATACAATTGTACAAACATTTGGCAAAACTTTCCTTGGGAAGCCACATAAACTTTTTTATCTTCTGATATAACTCTTGCTGAATATCTGAACACTCTTCCTGGCAGACTCTACTTACACTGTTCAGTATCTTTTAACGGACCAGGATTTTAAGAAACATCATATTTTCTCAACAGCACTGAAGCTGGTTTATTGGAAGGGCCATTCTGGAAGCTTAGCTTTCCCTCCTTATCCCAGCCCTGAACAAACTTTTATGTGCATTTGGGATCACAGTCCTGTTGGAACAACCAGGATCAACAGTGATTTCACAACCACATGGACTGAGACGTTACCGACTAATAAAAAACCCCTCAAAAATAAACACCTTTGAATTCAGATTAAAGCTGCAGCTGCCAACATGGAGAAGCATTTATAAAACCGCTTGACAGCAAAGCTTTACATCTGGCATAAAACATTTCAGTTGGATTAATAAACGTTGTGTGGATTCTACCTTGACCTACAGATGTTCTTGGTGTGTCGTACCTTGTAGACAGAGAGCAGGGGTCGACGTTCCACACCAGCAAGCAGTTCTGACACGCCACCGCCAGCACAGACGCACACAGAGGTTTCCACTGCACGGCTGCAACATTCCTCTGCAGACGATGCTTCAGAGTGGGAGTGATGGCACTGAGGAAGATTTGTTCATTTCTTTTAATGACAGAAGTGTTGACGAAAATGTGTCAGATTTACTCAAGCAACATTTTCACTTTTTTGCAAAATTTGCCAACTTCACAATTTTTAAGTATTAAGTAGTTTTTCAAAATTTTAGTTTTACCACAATTTCCTGTTTCTTTCTATCTATCTATTTATCTATCTACAGATCCTATTTTCTTTGTTCTATCTATCTAGAAATCTTATGTTCTTTGAACAATAACAATCTGTTGCTAAGAGATGAGTGTTTATTCTGGTAACCAAGTGCCACAAAGTAAACATCTGGTTTTTACTTTGCAAAATGTAATAACTGTAAATTTCTTGTGTACATAAGCAGTATTTGAAAAGCGTATGTTTTATACAATGTACAGCTTATATTACAATAATAATAATTGTAATGAAATTGGTGTTGAAATAAGCGTTTTGTTCTCGTAACGAACTGCCATGAAGTAAACGTCTGATTTTAACTTTTGTGTTGAATGTCTGTTTTATAATATATTTCCCAATAATGACAAAAAAAATAAACATTTTTACTTTTCTGAAAAATTCAACAACTATACAATTCTTGTTAAGTTGTAAGTAGTTTTTCAGAAGAGCAGAAGAAATCTTATGTTCTTTGAACAACAATACTCCATTGCTAACAATCTGTTGCTAAGAGATGTGCACATATTCAAGTGCTACGAAGTAAACATCTGATTTTTACTTTGGTAAAATTTACCAACTGAAAATTTCTCGTGTCGGAGCACATGAGCAATATTTCAAAGGAGCTTATATTTTATAAACAATAATATTACTTGCTATTAAATTGTGGTTAAGAGATGAGCGTTTTTGTTTTGGTAACGAACTGCCACGAAGTAAACATCTGATTTTTCCTTTTGTGTTGAATGTCTGTTTTATATTTCTCACCAATGACAAAAAATAAAAAAAAAATACTACAAAATTTGCCGACTGCACTGTTTTTGTTAGGCAAGTATGTAGTATTAAAGAGAGCAGAAAGCCTATGTTATTTGAACAATAACTATTTGTTGCTAAGAGATGAGCATGTTTTCTGGTAACTAACTGCCACAAAGTAAACATCAGATTTGTACTTTTGTGTTTAATGTCTGATTTATAATATATTTCCAGCCAATGACAAAAAAAAAAAAAAACATTTTCACTTTTCTGTAAAATTCACCAACTGCACAATTTTTAAGAATTAAGTAGGTTTTCAAAAGAGCAGAAGAAATTCTATGTTATTTGAACAATAACAATTTGTTGCTAAGAGATGTGTGTTTATTCTGGTAACCAAGTGCCACGAAGTAAACATCTGATTTTTACTTTGGTAAAATTCACAAACTGTAAATTTCTTGTGTCTAAGCAGATACATATCATTTCAAAAGAGCGTATGTTTTATAAACAATGTAAACTTGTCATTAGTTTGGTGTTAAGTGATAACATACTTTATCTGGTAATAATAATATATGTCCCACCAATGACAAACTGTTTCAATCTGTTGGTTGAAAGCAGTGAAAACCTGAAAAGTTGCCCTTTAACATAAAATGCCTGCATAAAAATCATAAACAGTATGTATGCCGTTTTGGTAATGAGAGCCGAAATCAGTTTTAAAGGTTTCAAAACTAAAACTGCGCTGGTTAGAAATCTGACTGACTGGATCTTTTGCTGCCATTTTGGCATCGCCGAGTCCGTAGTTCTGGTACCTTTTGGGGTTGTAGATCTTGATGGAGTCGTCCAACAAAGCAACAGCAAACTTATCAGTGTGGGGATGCCAGGCGAAGGCTCGCACCACACAATCAGACCTGGCAACACACAAAGGGTATGACTTCAGTAAATACAACAAAACAGAAAGATTACAGTCTCACATTGTTCTCCTTTAAAAACATAAAAATATAGAACAT
>NW_006800005.1:2638840-2644023 GCF_000485575.1 Poecilia formosa | reverse complement strand
CTTGGAGATCCCATTAGTTTCCTCAGAGTGAATTGGTCTTTTCCATGTCATTGTTTTAGTTTATGTTCAGTCTCCACCTTTGTCAACCTTGCATCAAACAACAGACTGCAACTCAATTCACATGACGGCAACAAATATCAGCAGCCCTCATAAATAACCCCTGATTTGCTCACTCATCACCAGCTTGTGCAGAGGCAAGCAACAAGCTAGCGTTTAGCAGCTAGTGTGCTAGCTGTGTTTGAATGCAGTAGGTGGAGAGCAAAACAAAGGGGGTTGACATAGGAACATACTTGTCAGGTCACAGAAAAATGGCTCCCAATGAGTGTATAACTCAATGTGTTTGGGTGTAAATTACAGAAAACTGGAGAACTTGTGATTTAAAAGCTCATGTCCGTCACCAATTTTCCATTTGTTTTTACTCGGCTTTGGTTTGTGGAGCTGCAGAAAAAACAACATAACTCAGATTGGCAGTCTTCTTCTAGGTCAGCAGCTCCGACGCTTGGAGTCACTGCCCTCAATTATGAATATGAATACAATGTGAGACTAGGTTTAAAAAGGACAAATTGATGTTAGAGTCGGCAAGCTCTCGTCACGTCAGATTGACATTTCTGGTAATGCTTTTAAAGACACTAGATTTTTTCAGCCTGTATTTTAACTTTAAGGAATGAGTCTTTCTTTTTTTGTCCTTATTTTGGTTGCGTCACTTTTTTGACACTGATTGTCCTTGATGTGCTTTTCTTCAGGCAAGGAGAGGACTTCTTTTCCCTTCATCTTTTTTTGCTCAAATGCTCAAATGCAAAAATAGAAAGCACCAAACTTCCTGCAATTTATTTTACTGATGATTAAATTAAAAGTTCAAGATGTCCCAAACATACTGAAAGAAATGCCTTGAGGAAGTGGACAAACTGTGACTAGTAATAGAGTAGAAAGACTATTGAGATGAAAGCAAAAAGATTCAGCAGCTTCAAAAGCAGAACAACCAGATTCTACAACAGCTTCATTCCTCATGCCATAAGACTACTAAACTGCTATTAGTTTAATCTTTTATTATTATTATATTACATTAATACTTTTATTATAATTTATTTGTTTATTTATTATCGGAGCCTTGCAACAACATTTCTTTTGTTGCAAAAGAAATAACAAGCGAGCTACGAGCTAATTTAAAAGTACAATTGAATGACAATAAACTTTGTCTATATCTTTGTCTAAAAAAGTAGAGAATAGATTGTACATTTAAATGTCATTTCCCTACATTTTATTATTGTTATTTTTCTTACAAGTATTGCTTAGCAATTACAATATATTATGAACATTAAATGACAGAAAATATATGGCATATAGGGGCCAAATTTATTTAAACATGAATTTACAAAATTGAGAACTTGATATGCATTATTTTAAGCTATACTGAAATATATTTGAACTTTAATAAATGACATTCTTGCTAGCCAGTGTAATACTTGAACCCCTTTCAGTTTGTGCTGGTTTTTACATTTCATTGCCAATATGTCAAAGCCTTTTGTGGAAAAATCTAAATGGGATTATGTCAAGCAAAGAAAAGTCCTTTATAAACTAACTTAAACCAATGAGTGTAACATTTTCCATTAGCTGGGAAACATTGCTTAGGTACCTTTTTCATATTAGATTAAGGACTTAATCTAAATTATGGTTAAAACTGTGAAGTAGAAATTTTACATTGTCAGCAAATTCTGCCTAGTTTCACCTGAATAACAATAAGAAAATATTACAGTATATGTAATAATTTACTGTAATTCCGATTCAGTTTATTTAGCCAGTTCTAAAGTCATTTCCAGATGACTTTAGAATTTAGAAGTTGGTCCAAGTTTGACATAAAGACTGACTTATCCCATTATGTGCTCATCTTTAAAAAAATAAAGTTGCTGCTGTGGACATGCTAGTCATGTTTGCAAGTTGATTATAACTTCATTTTAGCACAAGTTCCGTTTTATAATATAAATTCACATAATTCCACCTTAGTATTGGCCCTTCAGAACTATGCCACTAAATGATTCGAGGCGCCATGATGGGTGTCGGAAGTGAGGGACGGGAGTGTTGAACAGAGCGACTGAAATTGTTTTTCCAAGTTGTTTTTGGCAGTTTGTTCATAGCTTCTACTTGTTCAAGTCGAGCTAATTTGTCTGTGAAGGTAACATACCTGGTTGGGTCTTAGACTGCTGTATTTACAAAAGCTGGAAACAGCTAGCTTACAAACCAACCCGTACCTCCTCCCTCCTGACGTGTTGATCAAATTACTGACTTTGCCTGAATTCACACCACATGATTTATATCACTGTCATAAATGACTTTTCCTTTTACACTGGAGTAGAATTAAAAATGTACGAAAGACGAGACGCTAACCAGTTTTTTCCATACACGCGGCATTATCTCCATGGTTACTAATGCTTAGACGCGTACCATCTCCAAAAAGCAATATTTGCTGTCTTTCTAATCAGATTTACTAATACAGTTTATGAACGTTAATTTTCTTGCCTTTTAAAAAGTGTTAAAAAGTGTTAAAAAGGGCACCAAGTTTCAAAATAAAATGACAAATTTGGTTTCTCTCCTTGTCTGTTTGTGCAGCCGACTGTGCAGCATCCTGTGTTCACTTTTAAAGGGAAATCAACTAAAAAGAAGCGATTTTAGCCTACCAGATGTCTGTGTTTTGACAGGCTTTAAGGTTATGTTGACGTCCGTCATGGCAGAGTGGGCGGAGTTCTGGAGAGTGTGACATCACGTGCAAAGGGTTGATAAAATCTGTTTTAGTACAAATTCAGTTTTAACATGCCTTCTGTTTTCCCATAATTTCCGTTGCAGCACAATTTCAGTTTTAGCATAATTTGGCTTCACAATAATATCTATTTCAACACAACTTACCGTATTTTCTGCACTATAAGGCGCCCCGGATTATAAGGTGCACCTTCAATGAATGGCCTATTGTTACGGTCTGCACAGGACACACAACATAAGGAGTCCAGACCAAATTACATAAAACAAAAGGTTTTATTCAATCCGAGGCTGGACATAGAGATACTGGGGAATCGTGGCAAAATAAACAAAAGTGTGGGAGCATTCACGAACCAGCCAGCAGTTGACCGTCGGATTCGGGCCGCTCCCCTCGCCGGATCACTCACCCTACAACCAAAAACCGGAAAACCTCGGCTTGGCTAACGATCCCCAGACCTAACAACACAAGAGGGAGGCTAGCAAACAAAAAATAACATCAATGGAGTGGGAGCGAGGCTTGGAGACACGCCACCAACCAGGAGCTCTTCCAAACTTCCTCGCTCCTCTGGTGGGTGGGGCTTGATCCTTTTAAACTCTCCCCAGCCAATCAACTGCAAGAAGAAAACAACAATTAAACAGGGATTCATTCACAACAGTGACAAGAGCCCGTGCCACCTCCACCCCTAAATGCTGCATAGGAATTTCAATACACCATGCAGCATCAGTAGTAGGAACGGGACAAAGTGTCAGCCAAGATGTTATCTTTACCCTTTATGTGCTTTACTTCCAAACAGAAGGACTGAAGATAAAGGGCCGACCTCATCAGCTGCCGGTTGGTATTACGCATTTGCTGAATAAAGACAAGCGGGTTATGATCGGTGTAAACCACAATCGGGCCACTAGAGGAGCCCACATAGACCTTGAAGTGTTTCAAAGCCATAATCACCGCCAGTGCCTCCTTCTCTATCGTAGAGTACACCTTTTGGTGTCTATTAAATTTCTTTGAGAAATAGCACATGGGGTGTTCTATCCCATCTGAACTGTCCTGCAAAAGAACCGCACCAGCTCCTGTATCACTGGCGTCCACCGCCAGTTTAAAGGGCACCGTGTACGCTGGTGCGGCAAGAACCGGTGCACTACTCAAGAGCGCTTTAACGCACTCAAACGCATGTTGGCACTCCAGTGACCAATTGAATGGAACCTTTGGACTCATCAAGTCAGTGAGAGGAGAAGCGATGGTGGAAAAGTTCTTACAGAAACTCCTTTAATAGCCAGCCATTCCAAGAAAGCGCTGTAACTCACGTCGTGAGGAAGGAATGGGAAATGATGAAATAGCCTCTATTTTTGAACCCACTGGTCTAACGTGTCCATTACCCACCATTTTACCCAAATAAACCACAGCAGCACAACCAAACTCACATTCTGCGAGATTAACCGTCAGGTGGGCCTCATTTAATTTCTGAAACACAGTTTTCACCTGTTCTAGATGTTCCTCCCAAGAGTCTGAATAAATGAGAATGTCATCTAAATAAGCTTCACACCCCTTCACACCAGACAAGACCTTGTTTACCAGACGCTGAAAAGTTGCTGGCGCGTTACGCAAACCAAATGGCATCACTGTATACTGCAAGAATGCATCTGGAGTCACAAATGCAGTTATTTTTTTGGCTCGCTCTGTCAGCGGGACTTGCCAATAACCTTTCAGCAGATCTAACTTTGTCACAAACACTGCGGAGCCTACTCGATCTACACAATCCTCCATCTGAGGAAGCAGGTGGCAATCTGGTTTTGTAACTCTGTTAACTTTTCTAAAATCAGTGCAAAAGCGGTCAGTGAGATCCGACTTAACTGCCAGCAAGCACCGTGAACTCCATGCACTACAACTTAGTTCAGCAATGCCATTTAGCAACATGTATTCCACTTGATTTTGTAGGCGTTTTCTTTTATCTGGGTTTACCCTATAGGATGTTGCTTAATAGGGGAAGAACCACCGACATTTGTATCATGTTCCAACATGAGTTTGGGAGGGCACATCTGAAAACAAACCATGGTATGAATTAATAAGGTCCATCATGTCCTGTTGTTGATCATCAGACAAATGCGACAAACAAACATTCAGGTTAACCAGCATCTCAGAATTTTTAAGTCGGCCCCGCAGCATAGCCTCACCCGGGTGGTCGGTATCAAATTCAGGACTGGACAGCTCCTTCGAGGAACTCGCCTCAACCGACTGTGCCACGGGTGGAGCTGAAGGTAAGGGAATGTCACCAGAAGATAAACTCAAAGCAACAGAATGATTTTCATCCCATTCATGATATTCTTTCAGCAGGTTTTTGGGTAACACTTTATTTGAAGGGGGTTGAATAAGACTGTCATGACACTGTCGTCAACATGACATAACACCTGTCATGAACATCAATAAGTCTTCATGAATA
>NW_006800005.1:2628812-2637840 GCF_000485575.1 Poecilia formosa | reverse complement strand
ATGTACAAAGGGTTTGTTCTACAGTTATGATGGTAGTTATAAGTAGTCCAGTGTGTTTCACTTCATTTGTGGTAAGACTTAATATCAATAACTCTATTAGCGTTGCATTTGACACTGCAATACTAAATTACATCTTTAGAATTGTTGCTACTAGTTTTAATTTTCTTGAGGTAAAAGTTAATATTGACACTGTAATGACACTTAATGACTTTGTCATAACTGTTGTAACTTGTTTCACTTTACTTGAGGTAATAGTTAATATTCAGGACACTGTAATGACACTTAATGGCTTTGTCATAACTGTTACTTGTTTCACTTTACTTGAGGTAATAGTTAATATTAATGACAATGTAATGACACTTAATGACGTCTTCATAACTGTTACTTGTTTCACTTTACTTGAGGTAANACTTGTTTCACTTTACTTGAGGTAACAGTTAATATTAAGGACACTGTAATAACACTTAATGACATATGATGTAAAAGAAATTGTTAATGAGTATGTTATTAAATCATTTGACCGTGTAATAAAGCTTAGTGAAATCTTTATTGCTTGTCCTACTTGTTTTGCTTTATTTCAGGGAGTGGAAAAATTAATCATTGTTTTGTTAAAGCTTTTGCTAGTGTACTAATTAAATCATTATGACTACTATTATGACAAATTTATGTTAGATAATGATTTCTTGGTTAATGACAAGTTGTCATAACGGAGACAATTTTGTCTAGGTTAATGACAAGTTGTCATAACAAAGACATTTTTGGCGAGGTTAATAAGTTGTCATAACAAAGACATTTTTGGCGAGGTTAATAAGTTGTCATAACAGACATTTTTGGCGAGGTTAATGACAAGTTGTCATAACGAAGACATTTTGTCTAGAATAATGTCAAGCTGTCATAACGTAGACATTTTGAATGATGTCAACTTTGTATTAAAAGTGTCATTATTTACCGAATGACGCTTTATGAAAACAGTCATAACTATTCATGAAGACTTATTGATGTTCATCAATAAGTGTTATGTCATGTTTATGACAGTGTCATGACAGTCTTATTCAACCCCCTTCAAATAAAGTGTTACCGGTTTTTGTGACACAAGCGGCTGCGGCACACATGGTCAGGAGTAGAAATTATGTAATCTGTGTCACTCACTTTACGTATAACCATGTACGGTCCGCTGTAGTGTGCCTACAGACTAGCACCTTCAACAGGCAAAAACACCAAGACTTTATCTCCCAGTTGAAATTGCCTGTTACTAGCCTTAATGTCAAACCAGCCCTTCATTTTGCTCTGAGTGGCTTGAAGATTTTCTCTAGCCAATTCACATGCCTGATGAAGACGAAAGCGAAACGCACTGACGTAGTCAAGAAGGTTCTGTGAATCACTGCCCATCCATTTTTCTTTTAACAATTTCAGTTGGCCACGAACAGAATGGGAAAAATCAAGATCTGCTGGGCTAAAGCCGAGTGATTCCTGCACCACCTGACGTGGTGCAAAAAGCAGCAGATGGACTCCTTCATCCCAGTCTCTTGTCAAACTCCAGGCAGTATGCACGGAGCATGCTTTTTAAGGTCTGATGAAACCACTCCAGCACGCCCTGGCTCTCCGGGTGATAAGCGCTGGAACGGCAATGTGTGATGTCAAGCTGTTTCAAAACTTGCTTAAAGATGCGTGACATAAAGTTGGATCCCTGATCAGTCTGAATTACTCTTGGCAAACCAAACAAGGAGAAAAATTTCACCAAGGCAGACACAACCGACGGCGCAGTTATTTTGCGCAATGGTATAGCTTCCGGAAACCGGGTTGATGCACACATCACCGTTAGCAAAAACCTATGACCAGATTTGGTTCTTGGAAAGGGACCAACACAGTCCACCAAAACACGGTCAAAAGGTGCATCCACAGCAGGAATAGGATGTAAAGGATGAGGTGCAATTGTTTGATTAGGTTTCCCGGAAATTTGGCACACCCCGCAAGTTTTACAATATTTCCTCACATCTTTTTTTAATCCCGGCCAAAAAAATTGCCGCAAAATGCGGTCATACGTTTTGGTCACCCCCATGTGACCAGCCATGGGATTGTCATGAGCAAGACTTAAAATGGCAAGATGAAATTTCTGTGATACCACAATTTGATTAACTGCCTGCCAGTCATCCTCTGCAGTGGCCTGTGATGGTGTCCATTTACGCACCAACAGGAACATCTACACAAAAATATCCCTCGTGGATTTTCTCAGTTTCTTCATTTGATACAACACGGTTGAACAAAGGGACAAGAGAGGAATCACGACTTTGTTCCAGAATAAGATTTTCTCTCGACATGTTGTCGTAAAGAGCCTCCTCCTGGTCCACATCATATGAAGGTGCCACAGGTGTAGAAGACACCGACATACCTACAAGATCCAAGTTACCTTCCCCATTCAAAGGGTCATCTGATAAGGTGCTTTTCTCCAGGTTGATCACATCACCGATGTCCAGTTCCATGTTTTTCCGGGCCATAGCGCGAGTAACCGTGCACACGGGGAACACCTTTGGATATTTTCTCTGCAACTCATCTGGGGCATCAGCTATCACTTGAACTGTCGTGACTTCCGGATTAATCAAAATTCTACCACCGGCCAAATTGTTTCCCAGAAGAAAATAAACCCCTTTTATTGGGAAAACTGGATTTGCAGCCATCACCACCTCACCAGAAACCAACTTCGAATTCAAACAGATGCGATGAAGAGGGATGCTTAAAAAATTAATTCCAAGACCTTGCACCAATTAGTGTGAATTTAAAAAGGTCTCATCATTTAACGGCAGAACACTATCAAGAATAATGGGTCTAGATTGTTACAGGTACTCTTTCTCCGCCCGCTATGGAGACACTCCCTGTCATAAGGAAAAGTGCATAAATTCCCAACTCTATGTTCCCCGCCTCGCAGGAGACTAATACTGGGGGTGGCTTAGCTGCCATGGCCGCTGTAGCTGACAAGGGTTTTTTGTTGAGCAAAAAACAGTTGGCCATAATATGACCACGCTTATTGCAATGAGCGCAAACTGGCCTCGTACCGACTCCACCCTCAAAGCGATGTTCCACCTTGACGTTGGGCTTTGCAGGAGACAGGGCACTACGCTGCGGCACATAGGGCTGCCTATCAAATACATTTTTATGAGTCAAAACATACTCATTTCATTGTGTCATAATTCAAACTGATGTCAGATGGAAGTGAAGCATAGATCTCTTGAGCTTTTCCCGTAAATACGCACTGCAATAATAATGGCCAAAATTGTTTTGGCCATTGTAATGATGTAGCCACTCTCTCAAATAGGACAAAATACATGTCAATCCCCAGACCTAACAACACAAGAGGGAGGTTAGCAAACAAAAAAATAACATCAATGGAGCGGGAGTGAGGCTCGGAGACACTCCACCAGGAGCTTTTCCAAACTTCCTCGCTCCTCTGGTGGATGGGGTTGATCCTTTTAAACTCTCCCCAGCCAATCAACTGCAAGAAGATAACAACAATTAAACAGGGATTCATTCACAACAGTGACAGGAGTCCGTCACACCTATTTTAAAACTTTTTTCATATATAAGGCGCACCGCATTATAAGGCGCATAGAATAGATGCTACAGTAGAGGCTGGAGTTACGTTATGCATCCACTAGATGGAGCTGCACTTAAGGGAATGTCAACAAAACAGTCCGACTCCGGTCAGTGAGGAGAGCCTTCCGCAACTGGGCCGGGGCGTGGCTGGATTGATGGTCACCCTTCTCTGTTCGCGCACAGCATGTTCGTGGAGAACGTGGTGCTAAATGACCTGCAGATGACCTGATTCTAGACGGTAGGTAGGTAGATAGGTCAGTCAAACTTTATTAATAGATTACAAACCAGCGTTCTGACAACTATCCCAGCATGAACCGCGCGCTTCTTCTTCTACGGGCGAAAATGAAATCGGCGGCTGCTTACCTTAGTTGCTAGACCTGTTGTGGCTCAATATTGGTCCATATATAAGGCGCACCAGATTATAAGGCGCAGTGTCGGCTTTTGAGGAAATTGAAGGTTTTTAGGTGCGCCTTATAGTGCAGAAAATACGGTATATTTCAGACTAACTTTCGTTTTAACACAAAATTTGCTTTAGCAAAACTTTCATTTTAGCATGTCTGTTTAAGCATAAATTCTATTTCAGTATAAATTCTGTTGCAGTATGAAATCTGTTTTAGCACAACTTCCATTATAGCATAGCTTACATTGTGACTTTTGTTGTAGTGTTGTAGCTTTTGCATTTTGTTGACCTTTCTGGATCTCTGTAAGTTAGTGGATCAGAATTAATTTTTACCATGAAAGATTTTTGTAAATTCATCACAGATATAGTCCCTATTTAGATACATTTGTAAAATCTCTAAATCTTACAGTACAATTAACTGTAAATAACAGAATGAAAAAATAAATTGATGCTACTGATGCATCTACAAACTGTGAAACAAAACAATCCTTTTTGTCAATCTTTAATCTTTGTTTTCCAAAACACAAAAATTAACAGAATCTGTTAAATTTGTCTCCCAGTATAGATCTGGTTATTACCACTGAGGATATAAATATTTAAAATTGATTGTTTTATTTCAAAAAAGGCTTGTGTAATTTCCTGAAGAGGAGAAAGAGTTCTGGGGGGACCATTTGAGTAGGACTAAACGCTGCATAAGTTGGGCCACTATTTCCGCAGCAAATAAATCCACATCTAAGTATTTACAGCAGGAAGCAGCATGTTCAATCAATACAAAATAAAACAGAGTCCATATTGTAATACCTTTCAAAATGACTCACAACCCTTTAGACTTCCTCATATTTTTCATTTTACTGCTACAAAGCATTTTAGTGGGGTTTTGTGTAATAGACCCACACAAAGTAGTGTGGAAGTGGATGGAAAAAAAATACATGTTTTCTAATTCTTGGGATGAGGATGATGTAGACTGAAACTGAATGCTTTCTCCCTTAACGACAGGATTATAGGATGCTGATGCAGAAATGTCCTGATGAACAAGAGCGAAACCCAGCACAGTTCATCTAAATAAATGTACAAATACCACAGATATGATAAAGCGATCCTAATCACAGTTCTTTTGACTCGCTTGTTGGCTCCGTCCCACTGAACTTGTTCCGTCTCTCCCCCCACTCCTCACTCCTCTCCCACTCAGTGACAGTGCAAACGTGCTAACAGGGGAAAACCCTGACAGTTCTTCATTTGACAAATAGTCCGCTGCAGCGGTGGAGCACACCGTGGGGCTCTCAGCGCTGCTTTATGAATACACCTGTCGCTGTGTTTACTATGAATCTGCTGTAACACAGGATCAAGGGCAAGGCGGTGATTGGAAAGTGGGAATAAAAAAAGTGCTCTGCCTGGTGTCTGCCGTAGCGTAGTTAGACTTCATGACTCTACCATAGTTTAAACTTTAAAGGTTTCTGCTGAGGAACACAAACAGAAGGAGGGAAGAAGTGGTTTCAAATATGTTTGTGTGTTTGCTGGTGATTTCATTTTAGCACACAACCAAATAACATCTCCAAAGCAGTTTTCAAATGGAATTGATTTTTATATTCTGGATGGTAAATTGCCTTTTTATGCAACAAGAAAATCCGTAGGCTTGTTAAGATGAACTGTTGAAACCACATACCCAGCCAGCATGCCTAGGTGGGACCCATGTGGGGACAAGGAGGGCAGACTATATGGGTCCCATATGGGTTTGTCCGCGGGTTCCACGATGGCCCCACATGGGTTTGCCCATGTAGGGCCACAGCCCACATGGGCCCTGCATGGGCCCTAATTGGACAAAACCCATGTGGGCCACCACCATATAGGGCCCATGCAGGGCCCATGTGGGCTCTGGCCCTACATGGGCAAACCCATGTGGGGCCATCATGGAACCCGCGGACAAACCCATATGGGACCCATATAGTCTGCCCTCCTTTTCCCCACATGGGGCCCACCTAGGCATGCTGGCTGGGTAGGTGCTGATTCAACTATATTCTGCATTTAGGAATTGTGAGAAGCAGATACACTCTCTCTCACTCTCTTGGCATTTACTAGGCATCCATCTTTTCTCTTATGTTTTAATTTCAGTAAAAGCATTCTTTTTCTGAAACAAAAACAATGTAATTATAGTTGGTAATATCCTGGCTGCTGTGTTCACTTGTGATGTTCATCTGCCAATATTTCACTAATTCCACAGGATTTATGAGATGATGCGCATTCCCAAACACGCACCCACGGCAATGAAGAGCGGGTTTGGGAATTTCCATTGTGTTACACTTGGCTCGAAAGCAAAATGAACATCAATTTATGTGAACTCTGCAACGATAACCTACTAAATATAATTGTAGAGAGCGCCCTGGCCAGCAATTGAATTTCCATTAACAGCTCTAAAGCTCTGTGTGTGTGTGTGGCTGAGGGTATGTGTGCATGTGTATGTGTATGTTTACTGTCTCTGTGGGCATCTGGCTTGGAAAAAAACCAGGTGAGCCACTGCTACTGCTGCAGAACAATTCCTGCTCCATTTGATGAGGAGAACTCATGCAAAATTGATGGGAGCCTCAAGGTCACCAGGAGTTCATTCCCAGACCAGCCCACATGCATACAGGACATTTCAGCTGGACTGCGTTTACTCTAAAGTAGGGCTGTGTGATTAATTACTTTTGCAAATTAGTTTTAACATTAGCTCCAAACAATTGATTAAATAGTCAAATACATTATGCTTACTGTGACTGAAGACTTGAAAGTTTAAACTCCTAACTAGCTTTAAGACTCCTTGCTACCAGGAGCACATAAATGCACTTGCAGCAAGTGAGATATATTTGGAAAAAAGGAAACACTGTTTTCTTACATTTATATGTTTAAATATGGTAAAACAAACAAAATGTAATTCCCATGTCACACTTTTTTGCCTTTCAGTTCAATTTTGTCACCAGGGCGTCAAAACATATTGCTCCTTTCTGTTGCTCTGCCCACATTCTGATCACCAGTTAAGCCATGTTGTCATGGAAGTTTTGGGGATATTTTGAAACTCGAAACTTATCCCAAAAAAGTTTCAAGTTTCACTTTTCAGCAAAGGGGCACTCTAAAGTAGAGCCCCTTTCAGCAAATGAGTACCATAATTCTCACAGTCAAAACCAATAGTGAAAACTTAAAATCTCCAATCTGCATGATTTATTGATTGTCATATTACGTTAGCTGTAGAGAGCATACAAGGCTGTCCAATCAAATTCACTCAACAGCAGAACAACTGCCCTCTAGTTCTTCTGCCATCAACTACATGGGGCACCAATGCTCCCAAAACCAAAGCAACTGTGATGCAAATATTGCAGCATTGACCAAATATTAACATTATTTTGTCTCATACTTCACTATGCAGACACTTGACTTACTTACACATATTACAATTGGCTTACTTTTTGATGTACTTGGCTAATAATTATCTGACCATGTGCAATTTCATTCTTATGTAGCCAGGTTTTTTTTTTAATATCAATAAAATTAATAAAACAAGCCAGTGATTTATCAACAAAACTAACAGACCTCATTCTGTAGTAGCAGACCACTGTGAATTCCACATTCTTGATCCCACTTGATCCCATCGCACTATTCAAAACAGGAGGAGATCTGTAAGCACTTCAGTGTTTACAGAACTTGATATTGCCACACATTATGACACAGCTTACTAGGGCTGTTGTAAACAAATATTTTAGTAGACGAATAATCTATCAATTATTCTTACGATTAATCGGGTAATCGGATTAAAAAAAAGATAAAATAAAACATTGGTAAATCTAACATAACAGCAGTATTACTATTGCATATCAATATGAGTCCAATGTTTCACATTTGAGCTTCCCTAAAAATTACTTTTATGTAATTTAGAACATTAACTTGTAACAATAATAGCTCACTTTCTAAGTCAGCCTGAAGAAAAGTTATACAAAAATCTGAAATTATATTCAATGTAATAATTAAAAGGTAGGCTCACGAATATCCTGCCTATTTGTGAGCAGGCTATTATAAAAAAATGTCTATTCTCCAGCTTTTGGTTTATGTATTCATATTCAGTCAGTTTAATTGATGACCTCTCACCTTGCCCAGCCATTTATATCGTTTGTGTTCAGGATTTGACTCCTTTGTTTGTCACACACAGAAACACATCTACGAGGTATGTAACGTCACGATGCTCTTCGCCACCCATTTGTTTTGACCGGGATGATATGAAATTTATTTTCCGGTATTTTCAGTAAAGCTACGCAGCACAGCCGCCCATAGTGGTCGGTCTATCCGCTCACCTGTATAAATAATCCCGCTGTTCGCTCTGAACCAGCAGCTCCGGGGGGAGAAAAGCTGCCGTACGCCAAGCATAGCTCCTGTCATTTTAAGGATGTTTATTGGTCCCCCGAAAAATGACAAAAACCCGGACGTTATCATGAATCAGTAAAATCCTCCCAGGCCGAACTTGAAAATTAGACGTTATGCTGCTAAGACTTAGCTTTCACAACAACTCAGGCGGAAGTGAGAGCGCGGTGGAACGCAAACGACCTGGTCGGAACACAGTGCGTTAAATAATACAACATAATTTAACGAGGCTTCGAGGCAGATACATTTTCCTCGAGGAATTTTAATAATCGAGGTACTCGAATCACTTGAGGAATCGCTTCAGCCCTACAGTTAACGTTAGTTTCTTTTTTAAAAAGTTGAATTAGCGTGTATGATACGATGGAAAACAGAGCAACACCTGCTTAAAGGCTCTCCTATACTTTATTCGTAGTGTTGACATCATCTCTCAAAGTTGTGCAACAAAAAATTGTCATTATTCGCAGGGAGGCATCCTCCCCTCTCGACATCAGGCCTGGGTCACACGGTTTCAGACAGAGCTCTGCACAATGTGTTTTGTTATTGGTCAGAAGTTTCTGGGTGTGGTTCGTGCCAAAATGTGCCATGTAGATCCACTCCTGATCAAAATCTTAAGACCAGTCAAAAAATTGCAAGAATTTGCATTTTGCACTATTGGAT
>NW_006800005.1:2590717-2597571 GCF_000485575.1 Poecilia formosa | reverse complement strand
AGACAGAAGAGGGAACCAAAACCCACAGAACGAGCTCGAGATGACAAAATCACTAGATTAAAAGGAGAAAGAAGAGGAAAGTTGTCACAGCTGACAAAAGAGAAGAACAACATTGAAAGATTGAAACAGAATGAATGCAATGTTGATTTCATAAATGAAGAATATTTTCCAATGTTTGTCAAATGTCTGAGAGAGTATGAACTCATTAATAACGAACTATGTGAACTGATAGGTGAAGATGATAAATGTGAAGACCAAGATGTGTTTGAAAGTAGACATTCTGAGTTTATACTTTTTTTACAAAGTGTGAAAAAATGGATAAAAGATGCAAATTGCTCTCCTGAGGAAGATGTGCATCCACACGACAGTATTTCAAAGGCTAACTCAGTTGCAAGCAGTACATCGCCAGGATCAAGAACAAGTTCAATGCGGCTGAAAATTAAAGCAGAACGTGAAGCGCTTTTAGCAAAAGCAGCAGCGATGAAAAAGAAAGAAGCAATTGAAGTAGAAGAAGCCCGTCTTAAGTTTTGAAAAGAGCAACTAGAAATTGAAACGAAGCTTGCTATTTCAGATGCAAAATTAAAGGTGTATGAAGAGAATGAAGATGCTCAGAAGTCTGAGATTAATTCCTTATAAGCCATTTCAAGACTCAGAGTTGGATCTGTTCATTCTGCAAGCAAATCAGAAAGGCAAGAAATGTTCTCAGATGATGAACAGGCAAACGTTGATCCTCCAGTATCAAGGAAGTCTCACTTAAAAGGCTTTCCAACGCATGCTCAATGTTCTGATTATTTTTCAGATGATCTGTACCAGGTTCTGGAGCAATAAAATCACCATACTGAGATGCTCATAAAACAACATAGTATATCTCGACTTCCTCACAGGGAAATTCCAGTATTTACAGGTGACCCCCTTTCATACAGATCATTTATAAGAGCTTTTGAACATGCTATTGAGAACCAAACTGACAGTCAACAAGATCGGCTATATTATCTAGAACAGTTCACGGGCGGAGAACCACTAGATCTTGTACGCAGCTGTGAAGCCAGACAGAGCTTACAGAGAAGCAAGGGCTTTGCTTGATCAACACTATGGAGATGAGTTGACCATTGCCACAGCATATATCAAAAAGGCTATGGAATGGCCTCAGATAAAACCAGATGACAGAAAAGGACTGAATGCATTTGCCCTATTTCTGATTGGATGTTCTAACACAGTCAATGATGTAGACTACATGAGCGAAATGAACAATCCAACCAACATTAAAAGCATCTTGTGCAAACTACCGTATAAACTGAAAGAAAAATGGAGAAGCCATGCTTACAGCATTCAAGAAAGGAAAGGAACACGAGCCAAATTTCCTGATCTTGTAGAGTTTATCTACCAACAAGCAAAGGTTGCTAATGATCCGCTGTTTGGAGATATTCTTGATGTCACACCGGCTAATCAGAACAGCTCGAAGAAAAATCTGACCAAGTAAAAGGCGTTTCAAAGAGAAGCAGTTTTGCTGTGAATATATCTTGCACTGAAAAGGATACCACCAAGAATCAACATGATACAACAGTTTCATGCAAGACAATCAGTGCTTTTCAAAGTCCATGTCTTTATTGCAAGAGCAACCATGCTTTGACTGCTTGTAACAAAATTAAAGAAAAACCTTCGAAAGACAGAATACAGTTTCTGAAGTCACATGGTCTTTGTTTTGGATGTCTAACGACAGGTCATCTATATAAAGCTTGTAGAAAAAAGGCCACATGTTCCAACTGTTCTCTTAAGCACCCAACTATTCTACATGTGGTGAAGCAGAATGTGTCAGAAGAAAACAATGTGGATGACAACCCACAAAACACAAGCGAAGTTACAAGTGCTCTTGTGTCCACTGGAGGTAAAAAAAAAAAAAGTGAAGTCACTGGGGCCGGGGAAAATGAATGCATACTTCCGATTGTGCCTGTGCAAATAAGACACAAGAAAAACAGAAACATCATCAAGACATATGCATTCCTGGATCAAGGTAGCACAGCAACTTTTTGCACTGAGGATCTGGCAAGAAAGTTGAATGTACGAGGAAAAAAGAAAGAAATCCTTCTTCGAACCATGACAAAGGAACAGAAAGTCTGTAGTTATGTCCTTACAGATTTAGAGGTTTGTGGACTTGACGAAAAAGACTTCATCATGCTGCCAGAAGTGTACACTCAACCAGACATTCCTGCAACAAAGGGTAATATACCAAAAGAGCAAGATTTGGAGAAATGGCCTTACCTGAAACAAGTTCATCTTCCAAGATTGGAGTCAGATATTGGACTTCTCATTGGTGCTAATGCGCACAGGGCTATGGAACCATGGAAGATTGTCAGCAGCCAGAATGACGGACCATATGCCGTAAAAACAGCCCTAGGTTGGGTGGCAAATGGACCAGTCAGCAGATGTCAAGACAGTGAATCACGTGTCGCTGAAAAACAAGATTTTCTTGTCAATCGAACCTTGAAGACATGCTGGAGAAGCAATATAATGCAGATTTCCCAGAGCGACAGTATGAGGACAAACAAGAACTCTCTCAGCAGGATAAGCAGTTCATGCATGCTGTAACTACATCAGCACAGTTCCTCGATGGTCATTATTACATCAAGTTGCCTCTAAAAGACGACAATGTGATAATGCCACACAATTGTGGTATTGCTGAACAAAGGCTTAACTCTTTGAAGAGGAAGCTAAGTAGAAATCCAGACTTTTGTCAGGACTACAAAGCTTTCATGGACAACATATTGAAAAAAGGTTATGCTGTAAAAGTCCCAGAAGAACAGCTGAGTCGCAATGATGGTCGAGTATGGTTCATTCCGCACCATGGAGTGTACCACCCAAAAAAGAAAAAACTGCGAGTCTTGTTTGACTGTACTGCATCTTACCAGGGAGTTTCATTGAACAATCAATTACTGCAAGGACCTGATCTCATGAACACTCTTATTGGAGTTTTGCTCAGATTTAGACAGGAGCCTGTTGCCATGATGGCGGATATTGAATCTGTGTTCTATCAAGTCAGAGTCCCAGACGAAGATGCAGACTTTTTGCGTTTTCTTTGGTGGCCAGATGGTGACGACACTAAAGAAGCAGCAGAATACAGAATGTGCGTCCACCTGTTTGGAGCCACGTCATCACCCAGTTGCACTTCATATGCACTGAGAAGAACTGCTGAAGATGGAGCCACAAATACATCAGCAGAAGCGACACAGACAGTTCTGAAAAACTTCTACATGGATGACTGTCTAAAGTCAGTGCTAATAGAGGAAGAAGCAGTTAAACTAGCAAAAGAACTGATGACATTGTGTGAAAGTGGTGGGTTCCATTTGACAAAGTGGATGAGCAATAATAAAGCTCTGTTGACTCCATTCCTGACAGTGAAAGAGCACCTGTTGTTAAAGACTTGGATTTGCAACACAATGAGCTTCCTGTGGAACGAGCTTTGGGCGTGCAATGGTGCACAAGTTCCGACAACTTAAAGTTCAAAGTTCAGCTGCCAAACAAGCCATGCACAAGAAGAGGCATTTTATCTGTTGCCAGCTCTGTGTATGATCCTTTAGGTTTTTTGGCACCACTTCTTCTACCTGTTAAGCTTATTCTGAGAGAACTTTGCGAAGAGAAACGAGGATGGGATGAAGAAATTTCAGAACAGTCACGTCGGACATGGCTAAAGTGGTTGTCAGATCTCAGTAAGATTTCTGAACTCAGTGTGAGCAGATGTGTTAAACCTGCTTCATTCGGACCCACAGAGTCTGCACAAATTCATCTCTTTTCCAATGCTAGTCAGGATGGATATGGAGTTGTGTCGTATCTTTTGTTGACTACTGAACTAGGTGAAACACAAGTGTCATTCCTGATAGGAAAATCCAGGGTAGCACCTCTTAAACAAATGACAATTCCCAGAATGGAATTAACAGCAGCAGTGGTTGCAGTCAAAGTGGATCGAATGCTGAGAGAAGAACTTCAACTACCACTAAAGAAATCAGTCTTCTGTACTGACAGTACCACGGTACTGAGCTACATTGAAAATGACAACATTCGCTTCCTGCACTTCTGGAAAAACTCACCAGAATGAAAGTGTACTCCTGCCTGGTCACCTGGATTTGCAACAACCTTACCAACAGATCACAGTTTGTCAGGATGAATAACATCACTGGTCAGCAACATTGGAGCCCCGCAGGGGACGGTGCTGTCACCCATCCTCTTCACTCTGTACACCTCAGACTTCTGCTTTAACTCTGAAACATGTCATATTCAGAAGTACGCTGATGACACTGCCATCATGGGGTGCATTAAGGACAGTGAAGAGGAGTACAGGAGCCTGGTGAGGGACTTTGTTGTCTGGTGCCATAGAAACAGCCTGCAGCTAAATACTTCCAAGACAAAGGAACTGGTCATTGACTTCAGGAGGGAAAGAGGCAGTCCACGACCAGTTCTAATAGGAGGGGAGGAGGTGGAGGTCGTGCAGACCTAGAAATATCTTGGCCTGTGTCTGGACAACAAGCTGGACTGGACAAGCAACACCAAGCAGCTTTATAAGAAGGCTCAGATTAGGATGTACTATCTGAGGAGGCTGAGATCCTTTAACATCTGTGGAAAGCTGCTGAGGTTGTTTTACCAGTCTGTTGTCGCCAGCGTCCTCTTACATGCTGTGGTGTGCTGGGGTGGAAGCATCTCTAAGACAGACCTTTCTCAGCTGGAGAAGCAAATCAGGAGGGCCAGCTCAGTGGTTGGCACAAGGCTCGACTCTCTGGCAGCAGTGGCACAGAGGAGAACCCTACAGAAACTTGAGGATATCATGGACAACACCAGGCACCCTCTGCACATTGTCATCAGCAGCCAGGAAAGCAGGTTCAGTGGGAGACTGCTTCTTCCAAAGTGCAGGATCAGCAGACTAAGGAACTCCTTTGTGCCTTGTGCAATAAAACTCTTCAACTCCTCACTGGCTAACAGGAGTACAATAGAAATAGAGGAACTATAGAATCAGGCTAAGTGTTAACGTTAAAAAGAAATTGTTTAAGGATTTGATGTATTGGTGCTGTGTGGGAGACTGAACTACAATTTCCCTGAGGGTAAATCCCAAAGGGATGAATACAGTTTCTATCCATCCATCCATCCATCCATCCATCCATCCCTCCCTACTTGCTAACTACAAAAAATTACTTGGTTAGTAGATGCTCTGATCAGGTTTTCTGCTGCCGATTCCGATCACCAATGAGGCTGATCTCTGTCGATCACCGATCTTTGCCGATCGCCTGGATTGACTGTTAATTTTTTGCTCTAGGTATAGATGCTACTACGTAATCTGACAAAATTAAAAAATGATCTGGCAATAAATTAACCTTATTTAGGCGTAAAATATGCAAAATACTTGCAGGCACAATACAGCAGCTATTCAGTCAAAAGGACAACTGTAAAGCAGTAAGTAACAGTAAGGCTCTCAGTTCCATAAAGTATTAGTCAAATAAATCTGCCTATATCAAATAATGTCAAGTAAAAAAGGAAACATTCATTCAAAGTCAAACGCAGGTTGCATTAAAATAAACAATCCTGAGTTACTAAATCATAACTTCCTGATAGCATGGCTAGCTGATTAATGCTGGTTCTGATTGGTTGTTTCTGACCGAGCAGAGTCATTCTGCAGAACACAGGAGGAGGCAGGAGAGATCGATTATTTTTTCAGAGATTATCTGTCTTGTGTTAGGACAGCAAAAGTTTTAGTACATATCTGAAATCTTTTCTTTTTTTAAGTTATGTGCTGCAGTTTTGGTGTGAGAGTTCACTGCAGGTGGAGCAGAAACGGCGCTATGTCTGAAATATCACTACCAGTAGCGGTTAGGGTTAGGGTTCAACAACGAGAACAGAACCAGCATCTTACACTGCCAGCTCGAAGACTTAAATTATTTTTCAGGTTATTTGTTTAGCTTTCCGGCCGTGATGCTAATCCGGGTGAGTGTTGGTAGCTGTGCCCTGCTTTACCGGCTGCTCATTATTGCATCAAAGGGTCTGCACAAAGGGTGTTTTGTGAGGTTCAGTAATATTCTTACTGTGGTTTATGTGGTCTCTTAAGACTCATGATATGATATTATTTCCCATATCCAAAAAATCAATGGCTATCTGTGTAGAGATTGAATTACATGTCTAACTGGATGAGAATAGAAAGTAGCTCATCTTTGTTTGACATCTGAATGCAACACAACTACTCTACGTGTTAACAGGGGGACTATCAACCTGATGTTACACCCAGTTTACCTTTATAAATGCTTGTTTAATTCCTGGTCAAATAATTCTAGTTGAATAATAATAAAACACATACTTTTTAGTGCTTTTCAAGAGATCCCCTTGAAGAATAAACTTTTATTGTTCATTCCAACTTCTGGTTGTGTCATATGTCATGTACTACAACTCTCATAAGAGAGAGGGTGTGAGAAGGAGTTGTAAATGTATCAGTTTCCTACATAGAGATGATAAAATAAAAGATACAGCATGTGGGTTGCAAAACCACAGAAACTAAAGGAAAAGAAGGCTGCTAGGCTCCTATGAGAGAAATGCATCTATCCATTTGGCCTGATTGTTGGGGTTAAACACTCTTTTCCCAGATCCACCCAGAAGGAGTTGATAACAGTTTCCATCAGCGTCCTGCAGTGATCCTTTTCAGGCTGATCAGCATTGACCCCCATTGCAGAAGACTGTTGAGAAGAGCCTGTGCAGGAACCGGATCCAAACAGGGCAAAGCATTACCTGGGCAGAGCAGAGCCTCATCTAGCAGAATAGTTAGGGGAGGCTGTGGAAAAAAATCCCAACAAAGACTCTCTTTGCTGCAGCTCAGAGCTACAATC
>NW_006800005.1:2589273-2590389 GCF_000485575.1 Poecilia formosa | reverse complement strand
TGAGAGAAGAACTTCAACTACCACTAAAGAAATCAGTCTTCTGTACTGACAGTACCACGGTACTGAGCTACATTGAAAATGACAACATTCGCTTCAAAACGTTTGAGGCAAACCAAATCTCTTTAATCAGGGAACTGACAGCTTTTTTTTTAACCGTTTTTCTGAAAGAACGGTTAAAAAAAACAAACAAAAAAAAACTGGCATCTGTAGCTACCAGTATTTTTTTATCGTTCTTTCAGAAAAACGGTAGATTACAATTCTTTCGAAAGAACGGTAATCTACTGGCAGCTATAGACGCCAGTATTTTACCGTTCTTTCGACAAAACGGTAAACTACTGGCAGCTATAGACGGCAGAAGTTTACCGTTCTTTCACAGTATCTATACCGCACTTGCATTGACGGTAATCTACTGTCAGGATTAATTACGGTACAGCTACAGTGCATTTACAGTAAACTTCTGGTGTTTATAGCTGCCAGTATTTGACTGTAAATTTACAGGATTATTTCTTAGTGCTGGTAGCACTGACATCATATCTGATGAAGACTCTGGAGAGGCTCTTCCTCAACCACCTCAGAATGCAGGTACAGGATGCTGAAGACCCCCTGTAGTTTGCCTACAGGGCAAAGGTTGGAGTGGAGGATGCCATCATCCACATCCTACATCGAACCCACTCGCACATGGACAAAGGAAGTGGAAACGTCAGGTTCCTCTTCCTGGATTTTTGAAGTGCGTTCAACACAATCCAGCCCCCTGCACTTCTGGAAGAACTCACCAGAATGAAAGTGTACTCCTGCCTGGTCACCTGGATTTGCAACTACCTTACCAACAGATCACAGTTCATCAGGATGAATAACATCACTGGTCAGCAACATTGGAGCCCCGCAGGGGATGGTGCTGTCACCCATCCTCTTCACTCTGTACACCTCAGACTTCTGCTATAACTCTGAAACATGTCATATTCATAAGTACGCTGATGACATTGCCATCATGGGGTGCATTAAGGTCAGTGAAGAGGAGTACAGGAGCCTGGTGAGGGACTTTGTTGTCTGGTGCCATAGAAACAGCCTGCAGCTAAATACTTCCAAGACAAAGGAACTGGTCATTGACTTCAGGAG
>NW_006800005.1:2580494-2587255 GCF_000485575.1 Poecilia formosa | reverse complement strand
TATCACGTTATAACGTGATAGCGCTCGAAATTTTTTTTTTCCTGCGTGATAGCAATGCGCTTCCGTAGCATTGACCCCCAGTGCAGAAGACTGTTGAGAAGAGCCTGTGCAGGAACCGGATCCAAACAGGGCAAAGCATTACCTGGGCAGAGCAGAGCCTCATCCAGCAGAATAGTTAGGGGAGGCTGTGGAAAAAAATCCCAACAAAGACTCTCTTTGCTGCAGCTCAGAGCTACAATCTAAGATGCCTGTGGCTAAGGATTAGCGATGCCTGGTGTGGAGGTGTAAAGATGCACGTCTCCCTTTATGTGGCAAATGTATTGAGCAGAGACTGTCTGCACATTTATGTTTCCCACTGGAATGAATCGACCCGCTGCTGGGATCTTAAAGAAGTGTGTCAGTTGGATAAAATAAACCATTATCAGTTTGTTTCTGAATATAGCATCCAAAGATGGAGAAGTGGAAGATGGCAAATAGATCTCTGTTTTTAATTGATCAAAATAAAAAAAATAAGCTTATCTATGTTAAGTACTGGATATTTAAAGCATCATTTGGATGTGGAAACTCTTGTTTTAAAAGTCTGAAGACAATGTGACAAAAATATCTAACAGCAAAAAACCAGTGGTGGTTACCAACTAAAAAGTTAGCTCACCTTAAAGCAATAACCATAAACATTTGTTCCACTAACACTATGGAGAGCCATTTCTATGGAGAGCCAAGGTAGAGTTTAGCAAAAGCTAATGTTAAAGTCCATAATTCAACCACGTTGATAGCCACCATTAGTCATTGACGTGTGACAGCAAAATATATTGGATAGAAATTGTTACTGGCCCCCTACATGTACTTCTGGTGCTTTCACAAATAAACCCTTCACTCATGGTTTTAGTTTTATTCCTGCTTTTTGCTTGTTTTTGCCTAGTTGACCACAGAAAAGAACACAGGACATCAGTATATTTTAAACTGTTTACAGTGGAACAGTGATGCATTCTGGTTACAAAAAAAAAAGATTAGTGCACTGGAGAAGCAACAGAATCACTACACACTAACATTCTTCACTCACTTCAGCATGAATACACATCCAGCTACAGTCATTCACCAAAACTTCAACACAGACAGTAAACCTTATACTATTGAAAAGTTTACAAAAAGTAAAGTAACACTTCAGGTTTATCTGGAAATTTTAATTTATGGGCAGCTAAGCAGTTTCAAAGTTAGCAAAAATGCTAAAGCCCTAAACGCAAAATTAGCTCTGCTGTTAGTGCTTTAGTGAAAGTGCATCCACCACTGCTTAGATGTAACAGCAATCGCTCAGATTCTTCTGTCAAATGTGTGCTGTGTTTGCTATGTGGCTCATAAACTGCCAGATCCTACAGAGTTTCCATGAGCCTCAGGGATGCTTATTTGATTGTTGCTACGGTTGCCCCAGCATGCTATTTCAGGTGCACCACCATGTCATGTAAAAACTGACTGCAGGTTTTCTGTTTAGCCGTACTCTTTCCATTTTTTTGGGATGGGTTTGGTTATCATTACGCACTTGTTTGTGTAGATCAATCACATTAAATATGTTGAAGTTTGTGGTTGTAACATGACAATATACAAAAATCATTGAGGGGTATGAATACTTGTGCCAAAGCCTGGAACTGACCCAACACCACATGAAAGAGACGCATGTCCAATAAGTCTCAGCAGTTTGCTTTAAAGACTACATAAAACCTTTACAGAATATTTACAACAAGCTGTGAAGCCATCCAAAAACAAGCTAAGGAAAAAAGTCACATTAAATTGTAGAGAACATCTTAAAAACCTAGCAAGAAATCATCTAACACATTGCCTGTAAAACAGATTGATGCAGTATGATGGTCTGGGCCAGCCTGGCCTCCTGTGACACTGCTGACTTACAAGTGGTCATTGGCGATTTGGCAGATGACAGCGGTGTACAGATGAATTACGGAGAGTCCCAGAGGTCTGCTTCTCCTTTAAAGGAGGGCTCCTCACCGCGGCAACAAGCTCACTCAAGATGAGGGAAGATTTTACTCTCTCTGCTGGGATTCTTTTTACTAATTGGCATTTAGTAAATGCTGATAAAAGGGAACTGATAAACAACTGAACTGAAATGAAATGGATTCCAAAATGTGTCGGGTGGGCGGCGTTCTCATTGTAGCAGCTAACTTTCCTCATGGTGTGTGATGTGCCCAGGCTGTCTGCTTTCATCTCCCATTAAATTCAATCACGCTGGGCTGTTCCAAAGCTAACTAGCTATGCATCCGCTATTTTTTTCCTCCTGCTCATATAATGAATAATCCCTTCTATTGCACTAACAGAGGGTGCAGTTCTCGGTGCAGGGGGGGGATACCCAGGGACGTCACAGACAAAAAAAGGACGAGCGTTCCGCTGTAAATGTTGATGTTTTCATATGTATTCTTGGAAAGCTGATGGTTAGGAGAAGCAGGGAGCTGTTTGAAAGTAACACTGTGACAAAATCAGTCAAATTAAGTGACTGTCAGCGACTGCTAGATGAATAATGCAAGCCACAAGATGAAAGACAGCTTTGTCTTTTGTAGTTTGCTAGGCAGGAAACCAGGCGGATTGTGAGGCAAAGAAGAACTGGCTTTAAGTCTGCATGATGCATCATTCTAACTGCCTGATAGTTTGCCTGGGAGGCTAAAAATTATATTGATTTTTTTCCCCCTTCTTATCATCGGAGTTTTGATTTCCCTGTCCCTTCACGAAGGGAGACTCGCACCTGGCATTCCAATAATGTTTGATTTCTCTCCGATTCTTTAAGGAGCGTGAGGTGTAACTTTTCATCTGCAGTAATGCTCAGAGGATAAAGCCCCACTACAACAAGCAGGTTCCATATAGGGAATTTTTTTGTGTGTGCAGTCTCCTCCTGTCAAAGTCGGAACAACAGATCACAGATTCCAGCAAATTACACATGAAGTGCTTTTTTATTGCGAAGCACAAACATTATTCAATGCTTTTGTCTCTCATTTCTGGCAGTGATTAATTGCTGTCACTTCTAGAATTTGGTGTGTGTGACATTTTTTAGGGGAAATGGTCTGTAGACAATTCAATGTGAAGGTGTCAGAGAGCAATACATCAGAAATACAAAGGCACAAACAGAAACTAATTAGAAAGCACTCAGAGAGCGCATAAATCTGCCAAGGCCGCATGGGTCCCTCGGATTTCTTCTGTTAATATCACAAAATATTTAGACGTTTCCATCACTGTTCAGATTCAAATCTGCCTTCTATTGCACATTCCGACAAAATTACAGCCAGTGTAATCATTTTCCAAGTATGCACGGTGATTAAGTGGGAAATAACAATCCAGCTACTACCAGCAACACTGGTTATCAACTGTCTTCAAGATATAGCCTGCAACTCTTAGATGAATCATTCTGCCTATGCTATGTGCTCAAAATGTCTTGTTACAATGTTTTATTTTATACCTGCTTGTCACAATAATATGAAATATAACATTGAGACATAATTGCATGGTATATGCTAACAAAATGGTCACACAGCTGTATGTAGTGTGGGTTTAGTTTTCATGCAGTCATGCCATCAAAAAATAATTGCTGCAATTGGTAACAAATAATTGACTTAGACCCATCCAAGTTATTTTGTTAAGGTTTTTAAATTGTCAGTTTCAACAAACCTAATAAATAAACTTGCAGATGTGAGGACAATTCTGCTAATGCGCTAGCAGGGAAACTCATTTTTTGCCCATTCCTTTCCTTTTTGCTACCTTTGAAAACCATCAGCTAACTTAGCTTTCCCTATATTAAAATTTCCTTATTGATTCCAAAGATCTCTGATTAATACTGATTTACTTGGCTGTTTTATAAACTTTCAGTTGAATAAAGTTTGACATTTTTGTTGAAGTTTTGGTTTTCACCTTTTAAGAATTCCTCAAGTAGTTAGATGGTCTTATTTTGAAGTGGGTGAAGACTGTGTACATGGCAGTTCTTTTTCCTCTCCTCACATTCTCTAACCAAGATCTGGTGCAGCAAATGATGTCAATTCGGTACCCAGAAAGCAATGCTGTTCTACGTTAAACAGTTTAAACTCAACTATATTACCGAATCCTTGAGTGAAACGTTTGTTCCAAAGAATCCCTTCCTGAAGGTCAACTGTGCTCATAGCTGAGAAAGGGACCAACCTTACATGTCTGGTACACATGATACACCATGTATCAGTGGTGTGTCATTGATACATGATAGGGATTGACATGGCTTAAATTGGTGTTTTAGCGTGTTAGCATTAGCTTCTACAAATTAGTACAGTGGGTTAGCACCTTAGTGTTAGCAGAACTAATATTCATGATTAGTGCTTTGGCATAATTGATCTTCTAGTTAGAGGTACCTACCACTGTTAACTTGGATAAACTTAAATACTTGATACCAACTGAAGTAATTATTTAAATTGGAACTGCATCTCTGTTTTATTGGTCAGAAAAAAAAAGTTCACTGTATCCTGATTATGAATGTTTCAGCTGCTGTTTCATTTGTTTGCTTAGTTTTAGGTACAAGAACTAATTTGGTTTAGGGACAGCAACTCAGTTGATCAAATCCAGAACAAACTTCTCTACTGGGACTAATTAAAACTGGGATAGAAGAAAAATTAGAGGCCAGACAAAAGTCACAATACCAAAGATGATTAGTTAGTTTATTTTTAAAATTTTCCCATACAGCTGGACAGTGGAATTTTATAAACTCAGACCAGTTGGATCCAACTGTGACATTTTCTGTCACCCTAACATGGCACAAAGGCAGTTTACACGTCCCTTCCTTGTAATTTGAAACCTGTACTCTTTATTACTCACCTTTTATCGCTGCCGCTGATTGTGTTTGCATTTTTCCAGATGGTCACTAAACGGAACGCTCATTGATCTGGGGAGCGACTACCGGCGTCACATGTCTGGGGGCAGCCTGATCATTAGGAACCTGGACAAGGACCAAGACAGCGGAATGTACCAGTGCACGGCTTTCAACACGCTGGGCTCCATCCTGAGCCGCAGAGCCAGCATCCATTTCGCATGTAAGTGCCGCTATGTTCGCCAACACTTTTTTTTCCTGGCATAACTCTGACATAGTTATGACAGTCTGCCATCTCTTTGTACCTGCAGTACGTCACCCTGACGTGTAATATGCTTTCGGCCCACAACTTTTTTCCCTTTTGTCCATTTTCATTCATTCTTCCGCTTTCTAATTTAGATTGCTTGGGAATAGATTTTCACAAGGGGACATGGTAATTCAGTGAAATGTCAGATGCAACAAACACAAAGGGTATCTTCTGACTTTCTCTGTACCCCATTGATTCTCATTAGCGGTTCAAACTCTGACAGCCTCCTCGCCTCATCCAAACAGACACATATCTTTGCCAAGTTGTACTCAAGCCCTTGTTATCTAGACTTTAAAGCAGTCAGGCACGGATAATGCTGAAAAAGTGTTTGTATCTTTGGACAATAATCACCAGATATGTCTTTGTGTATAATATCTGATTGTGAGCAAGTTGAACTCTGACAGGCTAGACTGCTGCTCTGGCAGAGGTAAGAAAAAGACAGGAATCCTGAGGCGTGATGCCGTGGAGTGGGGGTTCTACCTTCCAGACCAGCGCCTATAGAAGCATCGCCTGTTTCTTGATCAAGCCTGCTGACTATTGATCTTGTCCCAGGGATAGGGAGCCTTTCACTTCCTCTCGTGAGATGGACTGCTATTATCCCTACAGCTCAGTAATGAATCTCACTTGTGGGGGACCAGCTGAGGAGCAGAGCTGCTTGACATTTATTGTCTTGCCTAATGCATGGTGAGGGAGGCCTGAAAGATCAGGAAGGCTGATACTCTGTTTTCCCCGTGTAATGAGGCAACTGCCCTGAGATAGAAATGTCATTCCTCCTGTTCTGCCTGACCTTGCCCTCAAAATCCAGCTGCAGCTAAAGTGGGCAAGCCCAGATTATTTTTATAGCACGCTAGAAGAAGCTATTGCAAAATGGCAGATAAAGGTATCCCCTTCCTTAGAACAACAGCCAACAAATTGGTTAGGTCTGGGATTGTTCAGACTTTGTTAGGACTTTCTGTGAACTTTGCAAGAATAGAGATCAATTTTATTGTTTCTAGATTTAAAGTTAGTTATTGTTTTAGAGAGCTTAATACATTGTTTTAGAGAGCTTAATACATTCCCTACTAGGGAATAGGGATGCACCTATCAAGCCTGCTGACTATTGATCAGCAGGCTTGATCAATAGTTCATTGTATTCTCATTTAAATAATTTTAAATAATTAGGAAGCCAAGCAAAGGGCAAGAATACAGGTTTAAGCAACAGTGATGAGACTTACCGTATTTTCCGCATTATAAGGCGCACCTAAAAACCTTCAATTTCCTCAAAAGCCGGTACTACGCCTTATAATCCGATGCGCCTTATACGGACCAATATTTAGCCACAACAGGTCTTTGTAATCTATTAATAAAGTTTGACTGACCTACCTACCTACCGACCGTCTAGAATCAGGTCGTCTGCAGGTCATTTAGCACCACGTTCTCCACGAACATGCTGTGTGTGAACGGAATAAGGTGACCATCGTCCGGCCACGCCCCGGCCCAGTCACGGAAGGCTCTCCTCGCTGACCGGAGTCGGACTGTTTTGTTGACATTCCCTTTAGTGCAGCTCCATCTAGTGGATGCATAACGTAACTCCAGCCTCTACTGTGGCGTCTATTCTATGCGCCTTATAATGCGGTGCGCCTTATATATGAAAAA
>NW_006800005.1:2579131-2580446 GCF_000485575.1 Poecilia formosa | reverse complement strand
CAAGAATAGAGATCAATTTTATTGTTTCTAGATTTAAAGTTAGTTATTGTTTTAGAGAGCTTAATACATTAGGGCTGCACCTATTCCCTAATGGGAATAGGTGCATCCCTACTCCCTACTAGGGAATAGGGATGCACCTATCAAGCCTGCTGACTATTGATCAGCAGGCTTGATCAATAGTTCACTTTAGTTTAGTTCATTGTATTCTCATTTAAATAATTTTAAATAATTAGGTAGAAGCCAAGCAAAGGGCAAGAATACAACAGTGCAACAGTGATGAGACTTACCGCATTTTCCGCACTATAAGGCGCACCTAAAAACCTTCAATTTCCTCAAAAGCCGACACTGCGCCTTATAATCCGATGCGCCTTATACAGACCAATATTGAGCCACAACAGGTCTAGCAACTATGGTAAGCAGCCCATAGCCGCCGACTTCATTTTCGCCCGTAGAAGAAGAAGCGTGATGCTGTGATAGTTGTCAGAACGCTGGTTTGTAATCTATTAATAAAGTTTGACTGACCTACCTACCGACTGTCTAGAACAGGGGTGTCAAACTCAATTTCACCAAGGGCCACTTCAGCATATTGGCCACCCTCAAAGGGCCACATTGACGGTACAAATCAGGAGTGCCCAGCTGCAGTCCTTCAGACTGCAACTTTTAGATGCATCCCTGCTAAAACACACCCCAGGCAAAAGGTTGACTTCCCTCATTAGCAGCAACTCAGTTCTGTAGAGCCTTATAATGAGTAAATGATCCAGGTGTGTTAGAGAAGGAACACATCTAAAGTTGCAGATGGTAGCTCTGGAAAACTAGACTTGGGCACCCCTAGCATAAAATGTATGAAAATACAATGTTAAAAATAAATTGAACACCTCATATTGTTAAATAACTCTTTGGAGCTTCTGGTTAGGAAGCGCATTCGAAACCTTTGTTTGATATGGCGCGTTAAATTCAAGTCTCCATTACAGACCAGAGAAAACTAAAGAGAATGCAACTTTTTGTTAATCCATTTGAGGAGCCGGCAGTTTATCTTGAGGAAATAAATGACGATGCAAAAGTTAATTAGATTGTAACATGCACAGTCTGCTGCTCAACCACTGCGGAGGCAGTTACGTTACGCCACTGCGAAGAATTAAAAACCGCTGGGAGCGGATTTAACAAATGGAGCCTTCTGGGTTCACGTTACCCAGGAGAGTGGCGCTCTGGAGGAGCTCCGGACGTGACATCTGTCCGTTTCGGAGAAGCAAAAAAAAAAAAAATAATAAAATCCTTAAAGCGCACACCGGACCCCGCAGGGTAAAACACTCAGAGT
>NW_006800005.1:2562652-2578484 GCF_000485575.1 Poecilia formosa | reverse complement strand
CTTATATATGAAAAACGTTTTAAAATAGGTCATTCATTGAAGGTGCGCCTTATAATTCGGTGTGCCTTATAGTGCGGAAAATACGGTAATACTGTGCGAATTGTTTCTTTGGATTATTTGATTCTTTTCCCAGGGCGTAAGTATGTCAAATAAAAAAATAATGGTTTTTGGGTGTTTGGCCAGTGTTGTGCACACTGGCCAAACACCAGTGTGCACAACAGGATGTCAAAGCAACAAGCCCTGCCTACTTGAGAGCAGTTACAGGATGCATCTTGCATCCTGTAAGATGCATTGCATCCTGTAAGAAGGGATGCAATGCAGGTTTGTTATCATCTAAATTTAGGTTATCTCTAGTTAAGCTACTTGTCAGAGGCAGATTATTTAAAATAGAGTTTGATTTACAAAATATTTCAATTATATTTGAAAAAAAATAAGTTAAAGCAGTTTTTCAAGTGCACCATTTTTAATTCTAGAAAACATATAAAAATGTATAATTACAGGATTGAGTTAGGCCAGTATCCATTGTGTGGTTATTGTACATATTTGATGTGCTGACTTTAGATTAGTCTGCTTGAACTTTCGATGCTCTTCTTTTAGAAAAATCTACAAAGAAATCTTAAATAAACACTTTTTCTGTAATGTCTGTCATGGAGTTTTAAGGAAGCAGTCTCTAGCTGTGTTTCCTTTGACCAAAAAAACATGCTAATTTTGAAAAAACTAAAAGGTTTTTGCTCTAGAATGAGATAGTTTTGCAGCTGTTTTGAAATAGGTGTGCACCGCAAAACTGCAATGGAAACACTTTTTTTTCACATCACATGAATAACACCAGTTTATATACAGCAGCAATGTGGTTATTTGAAGGCATTGGCCTCTTTAGACACCATCACAGCTCTCACACCAACACATAGTTCATAAAAAGTTGAGTTTATCATTCCAAAGTGTTGAATACATACCTCCTCTGTAAAATCACAGATTACTTCCCCAAAATCCAACATATGTAACTGCTCTCAAGTAGGCAGGGCTTGTTGCTTTGACACCTGAAAAAAACGCTAACGCTAACTTCTCCTGAAATATGTATTTTACGTGTTTACATCTGTCACATCCATAATTTTTAATGACTTATTGCATGAACAAACTTATTCACATGCGATTTTAATTTCATTTCTTATTTAATGGAAACATCAGAAATGCAAAATTGTTTTTTATTGACATTAGCAGGATATCAAAAAGTCCTACACAGATTTGTAATGGAAATGCAGCTACTGTAAAAAATATTAAGATGTCTTTCGCATCTTATATTTGCCACTGCTAACATAAGGAAGTATTGGCTACAATCCTGGTGTATGCTGCCTGAAAGTAGACACTTTCCAAAAGGCTGCCAACATTTCCCAATCCAGGAAGTTCCACAGAAAACAGAAGTTGAAAGGTTCAAAGCTACGTTGCTCTAGATCAGGGGTCTCAAACTCTAGTCCTCGAGGGCCACTGTCCTGCAACTTTTAGATGTGCCTCTGGTGCACCACACCTGAATAGAATAATTAGGTCATTAAGGCTCTGGAGAACTGATCTACAGAAGGAGGAGATAATTAAGCCATTTCATTCCAGTGTTTTGTACCTGTGGCACATCTAAAAACTGCAGGACAGCGGGCCTTGAGGACTGGAGTTTGAGACCCCTGCTCTGGATGGTTCAGCCATCCTGTGGTCTGCTGAAAATCTTTGCCGTCTCTCATTAGACCCTAATTAGACCCTAGATTCTTTAAAACAAGACTATTTGTGAAAAGTGTGAGGAAGATGAAGAATGGGAGTTTTCTTGCACTAACCATTGCTTGAATGGTTTGCAGCAAAGTGATCAAAGGAAGGAATACTTGTAAAACTGCTGCACATGGAAGACAAACGGTCTGTCTTGTTGAATGCAACAAGAATGAGCTATAAGAACAGGAGAGTAACTGCCTATCAAGTCATGTTCAGTTTTTTTTTTTTTTTTTGGTTTTGTTGTTACTTGGCTCTGTTAGTCAAGCTGATGACGTGTCAACTCATTACAATGAATAGATTTACAGTCCTTTAGGTACTGTAAATCTATTCAGCTATGTGTGTAAACATGACATGATATCTGCAGTGGCTTGTGGGTGGAAGGAGTATGAAGCAGCAGTAGAAACCTATGACTAAACTACTGAAAGAAACACCTTAAACCAAATGTGAAGCAGGACTGTTGAGGACTTGATTCGATTAGTTTGGCTTGGTATCCTGCTATGGGACCTGGGACTTTCCGGTCATGGACACCTGTTTTAAACTCCTAACAACGAACAAGGGCCATCAATTGGCCGCAAATGGACCTATAACTCTGAATTTCCCCTCTGACGGTATAAGGTTTTATTCGAGGTTCTAGTACATCCTAAGTTGATTGAATTTTCCAGATTCATTTATGTTGTATATTTTGTAGTTGAGTTGTCCTGCGGTGCCCCTGAATCAGCTTGGCTTAAGAATTCTGCCAGATATGATACATTATAACAGGGAATGTCTGTACACTGGCGTCCTTGTCCAGACCAATCATCCTGGCACCGCGATAGTCTCCCTCTGTAATCTCTAGGTCAGCTATTCTTATATGGCAGAGATTGATTCTGCTTATAAAGGAATCACTGCAGCTATAGTGAGTTTGGCCTCTAGCTTTCAGAATTACAGTGTGTGGTCAGCTGACACCCATGAAGCCCATTACTCTTCTGTTCAGAGTCTACACAACCACCCCGACCCCCAAACACTGAGCCTGGCATCATCTTTATCCCTTTTTTTGTTCAAATTTACACAATCTGGGCAAACAAGTTGACTTTTTCTCGTCTACTAGGCAATTAGAAGTTCTTTGATTCACCTCTGCCTGCTTTTAAAGGCATCGCTGTTCTGATGATCAACAGGCTAGAAGACCAGCTATGATTCCTCAGAATCAGAAGCATTGTTAGAGGAGAGAGAATCAGTATTTATTAAGGCTGCCTGCTGAGATCAGAGGGACGTTACCTCTGCTTTTGTTTTAAGTGCGTCGCCTCCTCCTGTTGCCTCTTGCGGCCCTGCCGTGACTTGGCTCCATTTGAGTCCGCCGAGGTCAGCGTAAAGCTGCTCATTAATCTTAGCAGCAACTCTGTCCCACTTCTCTCCATAATCTTTCCTTCTCCTAATTTCCCTTATCGGTCACACCGACTTTCTTTTTGTTTGTGTTTGGAAGGCTTACTCCAGGCAGTTAGCCAGGGGTTGGAGACAAGGAGCAGAACGGACTGCTGCAGCTTGCTCCTCATCCCCCCATCCGTCTTGAAGCCAGGGGTGGTTTATCATGCTAGGTTTTAGGTTGTTATTTTTTTTCATCCTATCCCTGCCAGCAAATGGTCATTCATTTGCAGGCGATAGATAGTGCTGAGAGTACTGATGGGGAAGCTAATGCTTTTAAGTGCAAGATTATACCACATTTAATAATGATGTTACTTATTGCTGCTGGCTCTGCAAACTGTCATTTGTCATGCATTCCCCTCTTGTGTTCTACCAGCGTTTTCCTTCCTCCTTGCTAATTTTATCCCATTTCAGTCTAATCTTTTCCCTGCAACCTAAATTGCCATGTTGCTGCAGTAAACATCAATGAGGCAGGTCCATCTATTTCATCAGCACCCCGACGTCTTTGAAACCATCAGCTGCTGTCATGAGGCGCCTGCGGGGCAATCACAGATGGCCTGTTAAAGTCTCAATCTTCTCCTTTGTGTTTCCGGGAGAAACCTGCGTTGTGCTGTTTCTAAAGCCGACCTCATCAAAGAAACCAGGATGAACAAACTGTTAAAAGAAACACTGTGGCAAACGCGGTACTATATGCTACCGAGGCTTTTAGCTTTTGTTAAGCTGCTGACAAATTCATTAGTGATCTTTTCTGATTCATCAGATCTTGACAGCTTCAAAACGCAGTCGGTGAGGAGTGCAGTGAACGTCCGTGAGGGCCAAGGAGTGGTTCTTTTATGTGGAGCTCCCCCACATTCTGGAGGTAAGTGCTGCCACATCAAGCTGCTGTTGTTTGTGTACTTTTGTTTTGATTATAGAAATACCCAAAGGACTTTCCCTGTTTTACTTTGACATTTGAGGGAAAAAAAATCTGTTTTTATTTTATTATGTATGGGGCAGCAGGAGATTTTACCTTGTGTAGTAATTAAACAGTTTGACAGCATTTATGCAAATATTTTACATTATATTCTTAAAGTTGGTATGAACCCCTTGCATGTTATTGTTTACAACCAGAAATTTTGCTCATGCCAGAGGACAGAAAGAACAAGTCTGTTAGCCAAATAAAACCTGGAGATGAATATATTCTTAATCTAGTGTTACATGCCACAGCAAAGGGAAATATAACGCAGAAAAACCATTGGAGAATAATTGAAAGCCACTTGTTTTCTTGCTGTCTGTGTTGGCTATGCCATGGCAGCTGACAGCAACGGTGCTATTTGTCTCAAGATTCACCATCAAAAAACACTCAAACATTTCCTACACAAATTTGTTGACTTTGTTGACTAGTTATTTCAACTATCACTATGGAAGTGCTCTCTATGATTACTTCATTTCTTCACACAAACGTATATTATTGTCTAAATGCATCTCTCTAATGCATATTTTGGCTTTAATGAAATACAAGTCTCATTATGATCAGTTTTATGTCTCATTATAACAAGAAACTTTCTGGTTATTTCAAGATTTTACTCCTGAATTTATTTCCTTGCTTTGGCAGTTAGTTTGATAATTAAAATGGCAATAAAATATTGTTAAAGTCAATATTTAGGATGCTTTGATTTTATATCAGCACTGGGATCATACTGTATAATGTTTGCGTAAATGCCCTGGAATTGTTTAATTATTACACGACAGGATAACAAAAAAGTTTGTTATGATGAGATTCTCTCCTGAATTTATGTCTTAGTTCTGGCAGCTCAACGCTTCTGTATCAAACATAGAATAAGCAGCCAGTAAATATCACAATAGCTTTTAAAGAAACATACTAATTCAGCATAACATTGTACGTTTTTGGATGTACATTGTTTTTGGTACAACGCAAACATGAACATGTACCCATTCATTTATAAGGTAATCTGCTTTAGCAGCTAACCTTAACAGCAAAACACTAATACTTTTCACACCCTGTTTTATTTTTTATGAGCAGAAAAACTTCTAAAGGAGGGGAAAGTGTGGAAGACTATTTTTTGCCAGCTGACCAGCAATGCATAGCAATAGGTGTGGGAGGGGCAGAGCTGTATTACTTTATGCTTCAGAGCAACGCTGGTCACTCGGGAACTTTCTCAGGCATCATTAAACAGACTTGTATACGTTTTGAAACCTTTGACTTTTTGGTACATCTTCTTATCAATAGCTTACAGTATTGCTAGAAGGATTCTGATTTTACAAAGGACTAAAACCAATCACAGCTTGTATGCTTTTTTATTTTTTTAGTCTAATTAAAGAAGGATGTTTCTCAAATTAATCTCAAAGAAATTGTCTTATTTACTTCCTATGATTGTAAAGTGTGAATGTTGAAAAATGCTCTCCTGAAGCTGCAATAAACAGGCGGTTAGCTTACCATTCCACAGAGGGTGGAAAGCAGCAAACAGGTAGCCAGGCGTTGTGAAAATGTGATAAAACCGCATACAGACAAACAGCACCTCTAAAGTTAACTCATTAACACAGAGTATTGATCTGCTTATTTGCTAGAAAACTGCTTTGTTACAAAGGAATTACATTCTGGAAAGAAAAAACATGCTGCCCACAACTACAGCCTATCACTATCTAACTTAAGGTTTGCAGTAATGTTAATTGATGAGATTTGGGACTACAAAGTTGGAATTAACTGTTTCTTCACTGTTTTCAGTGCCTTCCACACAAAGTTGTGCCTAACTGTAAAGTTAGAAAAAAGGATTTATGTTTTATAAAGATTTCCCATATGTTTGTATTCAGCCCTCTTTACTCTGATACAACTGAATAAAATCCTGTTTAATCCATTTGATTCATGAAACAGTCTTCTTAGTCAACTAACATCCTCTTGGAAACCAAAGTACATCTCACAGACTACTACTCAAACCATCGTCCACTGACTACCGCATAATGGCTACCATACCAACACATACCAAGACATTGTGGTCAACCTAAGCATGTAGGACAAGGACAGAATTAACTGAAAAATCAACTCTAGTAGCTTGGTAGAAAAACACCCACTGGTTCTATGGTTTGGTTTGTGCAGAAAGCCTGAACTATTGGCTATTGAGAAACCATCACTTGCTGGAGGCATGGAAGGTGAAAACAATTGTAGCTATACTACAAAGTTTACTGGAAATTGCGAGTGCTGTAAAGAGAGAAATCACATCTTTGGCAGGAATAAAATGTCTTAAGCATTCCTCTTGTTCCAGCATCAATTGCTCATTATTATAGGCCAACATGGACTGAACAGCTTTGTTCACTTTCTCCACTGTCATTGCTAACCAACAATTCTAAAACTGTGCAAAAAATCTATGTCATCGTTCACAACTTCTCCATCTGTTTGCTGGTTGACCAGTATGAAATTCATCAGAAACTGTTGTCAATGGGAGAAATTCTAGATGGTGCACTGAAGGGAAATGAGAATTGCATAGAAAGGCAATGGACAAGCCACAACTGTAAAGGAGCCAAAGACATTAGATGTTCTATTAGTTGTTCATGTCAAAAATCTGGCATTTATTAAAGCAGTCATTAAAATAAAGACATTAATCTTGGATGGAAATCAGCAAATATGTGTAACAGAATTATGTGGCCAGATGAGACAATGAATCTTTTTGGGCCTTGTTGTGATGAGAGCATGATTGTTTTTCCAGTGAGAACTGTTGTTGCGCAACAACCCCCCCTCCTTCTCTCTCTCTCTCTACTTCCCCTTCTGAGAGGAGGCAGATGTTGCTCGCCAGCTCTCCGTCTAACAGGTCCGAGAAGCCTCTAACTCCTGAGTATTACTCCAGATGAGAATATAGAGGACTTTCTGTTTAAGCTGGGCGCGAGAAAGACTAGCCTGGTTTCTAACGACCTCCATCCAGATGTCCCACCCTTTTTCACCCTGTGAACTAGCCAGATCGAGCAGCCTGCAATCAGCTAGCTTCACAGAGCACACCTGTTAACGGTCGCTCTTTCTCTTTATTACAACTTGCACTTGTTACTGAACCAGGAAGGGTTTTAGTGACTCGTGTGAGTCCCAAGGGTGTTGTTTGGGCTAAAAGCAACCTATCAAACATTTTCCACTTTCTCCTCCCAGAATCAAACTTCATAGCTATTTTACAACCATCAAAGAACTTTAAGGTGACTCATTAATTGAATGTCCACAACATTTTTTAGATTTTCTTAATGCTAATTACTTTATTAGTAAGGCAATTTTGCAAGGGTCAGTACAGCTTAAATCAGTAGCAGAAATAATCAAATAAGTAAGATCAATAATCTAATCTATCTTTCCCTAATGCTGACACTCTAAACTAAAAAAGGGAAACTTTGAGAGAGATGGACGGAGTTTGGCATCTTGAACCCCAGAACTGGCCTGATGAAGGAAGTGTTGCAGCAGCAGAAGGCTCACAGCGCTGATAGATGAGGGCCTGCAGGTCTGATGAACTTTTGTGTCCGCTTCGATGGTGAGGTCACACAGGACTTGGGTGCTGGTAGGAAGAGTACTGACTTAGAGCGGCAGGTCTTGGGCCTCAGGGTAACTTCCTCATGCACGTAGCGGTCCTCAGCTCCTTGTCTTGCAGCTCTGTAGCTCCTTTCTCCTCGTCTCACGATCTTTCTGGTCCATCGAGATGTAGACGAGCTGGTCTCATGGAAGGAACACACCAGTTCTTCATCTTTGCCTTTGTTCTTTATCTTTGTCTTTATCTTCATCTTTACCTTGGTCTTTGTCTTTGTCTTTGGGGTCTCGAACCCAGCTGGTGAAAGAAGTGCGATTTGAAGCCACATGTTGCGGGGCTAACGGGTTGGTCCCCATGTGCAGAACAGTCTTCGACTCTGTGGCCCCGGCTCTTCTTCAACTTCAGAGTTCTTTGTCCATCTCGATCTTGGCTCGAAGCTGCCTGAAGGATCCAACCAAAGATTCCTCTGTTGCACTCACCTTATAAAGGATTTATCCACCCTTTTGGTGCATTTGCATTGGCTAGCTTTGTTGCTGTGCCTGTTTCATTGGCTGACTGCTTAGACCGATGATCTCATATCCATCACCGTCTTGGTGACATGATGTCTGTTCTAATGACCTAATGTCTTGGTCACCTCTGCTCTCCTATCAGTTCCTCTTTTCCCCTGACCTTTCACCTACCATCTACCTCCAANAGATGTTCTATTAGTTGTTCATGTCAAAAATCTGGCATTTATTAAAGCAGTCATTAAAATAAAGACATTAATCTTGGATGGAAATCAGCAAATATTTGTAACAGAATTATGTGGCCAGATAAGACAATTAATCTTTTTGGGCCTTGTTGTGATGAGAGCATGATTGTTTTTCCAGTGAGAACTGTTGTTGCGCAACACCCTCTCCCCCTCCCTCCTTCTCTCTCTCTCTCTCTACTTCCCCTTTTGAGAGGAGGGAGATGTTGCTCGCCAACTCGCCGTCTAACGGGTCCGAGAAGCCTCTAACTCCTGAGTATTACTCCAGATGAGAATATAGAGGACTTTCTGTTTAAGCTGAAAGTTGACCTAATGACCTAATGTCTTGGTCACCTCTGCTCTCCTATCAGTTCCTCTTTTCCCCTGACCTTTCACCTACCACCTACCATCTACCTCCAACACAACATCAGTGACCTTTAGTTACAGTTACACATTTTACACCATTTCAAGTTCAATGTCAAAATCACATTTATAACCTTTTAGTTTCTCTGATTTAGCATTCACTTATAATATAATAACCCTTACTTATTAGTTACTCTTATTATAATCACAATGTGAGTTATTACAGACATTTCTGAAAAAACCCCAAGAATAATCCATTATTCTAATTATTTGATACCATGTTACAGTTACTTGTTTCACCTGCAAGTACTTCCATAAGTATAAGAGTAAGTGTTAAATATTCTTATAATCAAACCAATATCAACCACTGGTTAAACCAATATTAATTATTGGTTTAATCATAAGTTATCATTATTAATTTAAGTATTTTACTCTGGGTTTTATCCAATTACTCAAAATGTTTAGATTTTATTCTTTAAACCTTTAATGCTCAAAATGAGCAATCTGAACTATTTTTAAACACATGCAGGCTGGAAAGTTCCCCTTTCTTCAGGAAACCTGCTCTTCCTGTTCCATGATTCTCCCTCTGCCCGATTATGATTTTTTATGATTAAATAGAAAAAAGTAGAATTAAAGCAAAGTTTGCAGGACACAATAACAACACACACAACCAGATTAATTTCTTACAGTCTGACTCTACTGTTGGGTCTTGATGTCACCTGTGTACTCAATTTTAAAGGTAACTTTATTCATTGTTATTATTAAACTAAAATCTCCAGCATGGGGAAGTGGGATGAGCTCGACTTTTCTCGACAGAACAAAGAAGCTAGTCAAAGTTAATGGTAAGATTGATGGAACTAATTGGAGGACAATCATGGAAGAAAACTAAAGACTTGAGACTGGAGCAGAGCTACAGTTCCCAACAGGACTACAACCCTAAGCATAGACGAGCGCTGCAGGGGAAGTGTTTATGTAAGCAGAGTTCCACCAGGGTATTATAGGCCTGTGGGGCACCAGGCTTTACTTGCCCCCCACCAGGCTAAGTGTGTGACGGATTAAGCTAGGTTCATAGCAGACAAACTGAACTGGGCGTGAGGGAGTGCTCACCAATTGGGTTGTCCCTTCACCCATACCAATGTTGTGGTCAACCTAAGCTTGTAGGACAAGGACAGAATTAACTGAAAAAGCAAAGAAAGCTTGTTGACCTTCCAAGTTATGACCACAGAAACACGGTGGGCAGTTGAAGGACTGCCCTAATGCCAGTATCACACTGGGCTTAGCAGATTTTCTTGCAGGTAAACCTTTCAAAATCATATGCTACTTTATGTTGGTACATTGCATAGAATCAACATAAAATATCTCACATTTTTGTGAGTTTAACATGACAAAATGTAAATTAGGTCATTACCAATCATTTGCAAGACACTGCAAATGAGCACAGAACTCTTAGTTCTGTACATGAGGAAACATTTCAGAGAAGATACCGTCCATGTGACTGTATTCTACAAATGAGAGGCTACAAATAAAAGATTAAGTTGCACCCCTTTCTCCCCACAGCTCCCCATATCTACAGAAAACTGAAGACAGCCACAATGGCTGCTCCCTAGCTTGTCAACCTCTTGATACAATAGCTTGCACACTGGAACAACCAATTTCTCTCACAAGAGAACAGTTTGTCGCAGTGCATTGTACAGCTGGTCTTTGGGATAATAGGTCAGAGTACTCTGTGTGAAATACAGTTTGACAGCTTCCCTCTCTGAAATGGGCTTATGCACGACAGGGTGCTGTAACTGTAGTTCTTTTGTGTTTTACCACATTCTCAAAAAGTGACTGAAAGTAAGGCAGTCTCCCTCTGTCACTTCTCTCTCTCCTCGTAATCCTTTTTTCCCTTTCCTCTCTTAAATTTGAAAGAGTCGACGTGCCTCTTAACCTTGCACTCCACTGAACTGTATTAAACACCTACAGCTACACCTACAAGATGTTTCTTTGGCTTCTCTAATGAGAAGCTTGATTGATTCTGAATTGTGGGAAAAGCTTTCTCGTTTTGCCAGCCCGTGCAATATCGCACCGCACCAGATGTGAAAAATGAAACGCAATAGAGAAGTAATTGCTATTGTACCATTTCTGTAGTCTGACAGTTTTTTGTTTACTTACTTAAAAGAGCCTCTTTGCACTTTTTCTGCACAAAGGCATTCATGTTGTATTTCAGTCGTTGCTTGACGAAGAATTGCTGTGTGGCGTTCCATCGCCGCTCATTACAGCAGCCTGGTTCAGAAGGGGGTTATGCTGACTCTGAGCTATGTGGCTCTCCTGCTTGCCTAATCAGAAGCAGCTTTGTATCGGCATCGCTGCGCTCAGTACGGACTCTTCAGCCGGTCAAAAGCCAAGTGTCTCCCCCTGCCTTCGGGTTGGTGTTGGACATGATGGACAGTTGTTACATTCACCTATTTGGCTCAGATACCGCCCCTGAAGTGAAAGATTGTGTGATGCACCTCCATTTATGGACAATGACAACATAATTGGGCTGCACAGTGGCACAGTTGGTAGAGCTGTTGCTTTGCAGCAAGAAGGTTCTGGGTTTGATTCCCAGCCCGGGATCTTTCTGCATGGAGTTTGTATGTTCTCCCTGTGCATGCGTGGGTTCTCTCCAGGTACTCTGGCTTCCTCCCACAGTCCAAAAACATGACTGTCAGGTTAATTGTCCCCAGGTGTGAGGGTGTGTGTGTGCATGGTTGTTTGTCCTGTCTGTCTCTCTGTGTTGCCCTGAGACAGACTGGCGACCTGTCCCAGCTGTACCCTGCTTCTTGCCCGGAACGTTAGCTGGAGATAGGCACCAGCAACCCTCCTGACCCCACTAAGGGACAAGGATGTTAGAAAATGGATGGATGGATGGACAATGTAATTCTTCTGACAGGTCTTTCCTCTTTTTCAATGGGGGCCCTGTCGCCTGTGAAAAGAAGTGATAGCATGTTCTTATACATGTATGTCAATCCATTGATCTCTCAATCCAATCCATTGTACATTCATGATGCCCTTAAACTGAGTTGCTTGGGGACCCGGAGAATGGAGGCCATGTGTCAGGGGAGGGCCACTGACGCGCTGTAATCCAGTTTATTTCGCTCTCTTTCCTCCATTCTCCTGCTTTTTTTTTTTGCACTGATAGTTATTGCATTCTTGGTATCTCCTTCGAAGGAAACCTGAAAAAGGGGATGGAAATAATGTGATATTCTAACATAAGGCCAAAGAGGAGTTCTTTTGATTCAGGTATTCCATCTGTGTGGACAAACACTGAACTAAGCTGTTTTTGTCTGTGCTCAGAGCTGATATTTGCGTGGATCTTCAATGAATACCCGTACTCTGTCCAACAAGACAGCCGAAGATTCATCTCCCAAGAGACCGGGAGCCTGTATATAGCCAAAGTGGAGCCCTCTGATGTGGGCAACTACACTTGTGTGGTGAACAACACAGTCACAAAGCAGAAAGTTCTCAGCTCCCCAACACCACTGGTCCTCAGGAGTGATGGTAAAAACAATAACACATTTTCTCAGGATATGTCTATTACTGTATTTTTTTGGCATTAATTTGTCATAAATTTCACTATTGCTGCAATTTTCTTTTCCCTTATTTTTAACAAACAAGATATTAAAACTGTCAGTAAGCTGCTTTTCCATTGTGCAAATTGGAATTACAAAAATAAATCTGCTTAATGGAAACAAGTCAATTTTGGAGAAAGCTCAAGCTTTTTGATAAAACATTTTTGCACTGGCATGAGGTAGTTTTTTGGCTGTATCAAAATGAGTGTGTTTCACAAATCTGCGATGGAAATACTCTTTTCACATTACACGAGTCATTTGATCAACAACCGGATGTTACTACTAGCAAAAAAGATGAAGATGATGAAGCGGTAGGAGAATGATGGCTCAGCATATGTTTTGATGACTTATGAACAAACTTATTCATGTGTGATTTTAATTGCTTCTTATCTAATGGTAACACCGCAATTCCAAAATTGTCTTTTTTCGACATTAATGAAATATAAATAGAATTATGTCCACATTTATAAACGCAGCTATTGTTTTATTAAGGGGAAATTAAAATTTAGACATCATAGTGATCAATGTAAACACCAGCCTCTAAGTGTCATGTTTGCAATGAGCAGTTAAATCCACAAAATCCAATAATTGTTTACATGGACATGGTAAATAGAAAAAAGATGTGCAGCACCAGTAATCTCCTCTGTGAAACACTTAGATGGAACAAAACATAATAATTTCTGTTATAAAATTAAAGCAGTCTAAAATTCATTTAATTTGTATTTTCAAATTAAATGAATTTTACACTAACTGCTTCATGCTAAAACTCTAAGACATTTGTTTTTAGATTTCAGATTTTTTTTAGGACAGTAGAAATCCACTGTGGCTCTCTGACAATTATGATACCACTGTTTTACAGGAAAACAATTCCATCCCAGGCAAGATTTGTTTTTTGGAATGAAAGTTATCATCTCAAGTTAGCCTGTCAAGCTCAAGTTTTATCTTTCACTTGCACTCAGCATAGTGTTTGAATTGATATCGTAGGCAATCTGATTAAAATACAGCTCCAAGTCAAAGTAAGATTTTTTTCAGCACTTAGTGTGGTTGAACCTCACTTTTTTAACCATTTTCAGACAGAAATAAATCAAAATTTCTTTAGAGGATTTCTGTTGAAAATCTCTTAGTGTCTTCATTTTGTTTTCAATTCAGTTCAGTTACTAATCTGCAGAGATTCTTCTACTGCAGATTAGTAACTGAACAGTTAAATTGTTTTAAATTGTCTAAACTTAAAAAATGCTATTTATCCTGTTTCTAAAATAATAAAGCTAATTATTATTAAGTATATAACTAATAATAAAACTAATAGTAATAACTAATAATAAAATTATTTATTATTAGATTAATTAATTTATTTATAAATAAATTACTAAATAAATCTATTAATCAATAAATGTATTGATTAATAAATGTATTAATCAATACATTTATTGATTAATATAATAATCAATAGTTATTGATTATTAGTATTATAACTATGATTTCAATAGTGAAATCACTATAATTATTTCATTATTATCTTGATTTCATACATAGACATATGCAAAAATGTCTATGTCTATATTTTACTAGTAGGTTTTTAATTTCTAACTTCAAAAAAAAGTATTTTTGCCATTCTACTCTAGCTTGACAAGCTAATGTTAGCTAGTTGATTACTTGGGACAGAGGTTCCCAAATTGCCATTGCAGGAGGGTGGGGGGAGGCGCGAGGGAAGCCGTCTGGATGAAAAAAAACAAAACAAAAACGAAAAAAAAAAACATGAAACTGTATGCGCTGGGATTTTACCTTAGAATGGCCAACTCTCTGTTATTCCTCTGTCAATTTGATGCAGTAGGGGCTTCTGCACTTCCCATATCTGTGTCCTTTTATCAGCAATTAAAACTGTTTAATCCGTTGTTAACATGTGGTAACCTGTTTTTCTGAGCCACCTTTAAACACAACATGAGCGCCACGACCAGAGACATAATATAAGGGAGTAAACCCCGCATTGGCTGCTCCGGCGCAGGAAATACGGCGGCCATCTTGGAGCAGTCGTCCCTCCTACTTTGCTCAACCAAAACAGCATAAGATGCCTCAGCACTGAGGGACTAATGATGTGAGGGCTCGACAGACAACATTTCACAAGTAAGATGGACATATTATTGTGTATATTTTGTGATTAGAATATTACTTTACTGTATTTATGTCCACATGTGAGATACCAGCTAATGCTAGCTATAGTGCTTGGTGTAATGGGCTCTTTGCACCTACGGCATTGACGTCACATCTCCAGGAGCTAATGCAGCTCACTTGTTTCCGCTTTGAGTTACCATGACTGGTAGAAAAGACTAAGTCGTATTTCAGATGCAAAAAACGCAATACTATGAACATTGTTGTCTTCCTAATATAATGGGCTTTTAAGTTTTCATTAATTTCCAAGCCATCCTGAATTAAGAAGATGGTGGCTTGTAAATATTTGTCACTACCTGTTAAAGCTAACGCTGCACAACACAAAGTTTGCAGCCTTCACTTCACTCCGGATCGGGATATGGATGGTAAATAAAGGAGCTGTCCCTGAGTTATTTCCATGGAATCACTTCTGTATTCAGCCTGAAAGAGCGAGTTTATGGGAACGAGAGAGCAGACCAGAGCCAGACAGCCGAGTAACTGATCCGCCTGTACACGCTGCTATAAACACCGTCCTATTCCAGCTTGTCACAAAAAACTTGCAAAGGTAATAAAACGAAATAAGACGGAGACATTAAGCAACACGGTCATATTTTTCTAAAAGCAGCAACTTTGAACCTGAACAGCTGAACCAGAACTCTGACACCAGAGCTGCGCTACTGTTAAATATGAGGCTGCTTGTCGTGCTTCGGAAGTAAAAAGCCCGAACCGTAACCTCCCCCGTTAGTTTGTGACACTAACGACAATAAAACATACATAATATACTTGAAAATAAGAAAAACATTGTCGTTAGAATGTTTAGATACTTAAATAGCACATTTTTACAAGAACAATGTCTGACAATATTGCCTACTAGCATAAGCTAAGGTTAATGTTAGCCACAAAGTTTAAGTAAAACTCACCTTCGTATCAGTGAATGTATAACGAGGCGTACATCTTAAAACCTTTCTCCAGCTGACTTGTTGGGGCTTCGGATCGATGTACAAACCTTGGCCAAGCCCTGCAAGCACCTAGTGTAAAAGGCCATTTTCAATAGATCGGAAACAATCGAGTCGCTTTTCCCCAAACGCGGAAGTTGAGGTGCAAAGAGCCCATACCGGGTTCAGCCCCGCTATGAAGGTTAACTGAGATTCCGTAAATCTAAAAAAATTAATTATTCTCTAACATTGGCTTAGATTATCTGACACAAGAGCCTACATTAAACAATGTAACATATATTATAAAACTTATATTGTGTTATAACATTCACCAGCAAAGTTTACACAGGTGGTAAAGACTATTATTTACATGTAATTCTTTCACTCTGTCAAAAGTAAGATACATCCCAAATCTTCCGTTTTTGTTTTGAA
>NW_006800005.1:2541713-2561371 GCF_000485575.1 Poecilia formosa | reverse complement strand
AGTAGCTTGTAGGCTACTAGTGTTGTCTATGTTCAGCTACGATTCATTTTGCCCCCAATAAAAGTTTATTCCCCACCTTGTTCGTCTGGAGCCGGGGCTGAGTATAAGACTGCCCCAACCCCCAACCCTTCACTGACAAACAGTGTTCAAACCAGACAACCAGACAGTTATTTGTAAGCCATTGGGAGGGGGGAGGGGGGCAGAAATAGTTTGGAAACCACTGGGGGGGCCCAGGAGAAAAAGTTTGGGAACCACTGACTATCTGCAGGTTAGCAAGTGTGTTTAGCTACTTAGTATGCTACTCGTAGCTAGCCAGCTGTTGTTTTAAATAATTATTCTTTAAGAGTGAAAGATAACGGTCCTTTATTTTCAACATCATATTTCTTGTTGTTTTTACTGACTTGAATTAAGTCAAAACAGCCATATTACTTACTTTTAGAGCTGTAGCAGTCTTTGTTTAGCCACCTAACAGGAAGTGTGCTCTCCAGTTTCTCTGATGTTAAAAGAGCTTTTAGCTGCTTCAATAGTGTCATGGATTTATTTATTCATTTATTTTTTGCTGTTTTAAAACAGTAGTTATTAAAATGTTGCTATGACACTAATCACTCAAAATGTTGCTAATCACCCAAAATAATCTGGGAAATGGTCTCAGATCATAAAAGATCTGAGACCAGATCATAAAAGATCTGAGACCAGATCATAAAAGATCTGAGACCATTTACAAACATGCTGTGCTTGTAGCTAACAAGACAAAGCAAATTTTAAATTCTATTCAAACTGGCTTCTACAATGAGACCCTGCCTCATTGGAAACATGTCATGGAGTTAGTAACTGAGTTAATTTTTCTTTTAAATCATTGCTTTGATGCATAGCAGACTATTAAGGAACTAGTAACCAGATCTGTAGAAGGAAGTTCAGAATATATTTCTGCAACATAGCACAGTAAAATAATATAGAAGGGCAAATAAATAACACAAGTGTAAAAAGAGTGAAAAAAAAATCTGTATGGCTAATGTTTATCTTCCACCACCTGCAGCATGCATTCTTTGATGACCTAGATAATGAAAAATCTATGCCTGCATCTCAGAGGATTATCCACATGTGCACCACTCCAACCAAACTGCTGAACTGACTGGTAACCACGTAGTTTTCATACGTTATTACTGTTAAATCACAACAGATTATTACTTATTATTAGCTTTGAGGCCTCCATAAAACAATACCCTCATTTTTCACTATCCATTCTGCTTTTTAACATGAAGGGACACAGGACACCAAAGCTGCTCTTGCTCCAGGGCACCGGGTCTGAAGCTGGTAATAGCAAAGGGTACGCTGCTATATTTGCAACAGAAGCGTGTGGCCTATCCCACTGAAATGAATATAAATAAAGTCCTAAATTAAGTTGCTTTCATAAATCTCTGCAAGTAATCTCCACCAAGCTAATCTTTTCAATGATGTGTTCTCTGAATCTTTTATGACCCGCCTCTTACTTTTTCTCTCCTTTATAAGACCTTCAACGATCACTTTGTTACATGACCATAAAGGCTTGAAGTGCTAGCTGTCCCACTCTATCAGTCCTCTGTCTCTGATCCAGACACACAGGGCAATATCTGCAGTTTGCCAGTGCTATAAAAAGCTCATTGTCTGTTGTGCTCTCTGTTTTGTAGGTGTAATGGGTGAGTATGAGCCCAAAATAGAAGTTCATTTTCCAGATTCAGTTCCAGCTGCAAAAGAATCCGTGGTCAAATTGGAATGTTTTGCTCTGGGAAAGTAAGTCCAGCTTTCTTTAGTGTGTTAAATTAACAGTAGATTGATTTCCAACATAAATTAGAGCTATTTAAGCAAACAATAGTATGTACTCTTTATCTGATTTGCCTAAATATATGTGAACAACTGCCAGCCTAAAAATAAAATGATGTATAAATCAAAGTTCTCTACAGACAGAGGATAAACAATCTGAGTATGCACACTTTGAAAAATAAATAAATAAATCACAAAACTTTGGTCTTATCTACTTTTCTGCTTTGAATCACACTTTGATCACAGAGACAGAGCTAAAAGCCTGGCAACTTTTGTTCCTTTTTTCTTTCTTTTTTTTGCAGCCCTGTCCCAGAAATAAGCTGGAGGAGACCAAGTGGTGTCCCTTTCCCCAGCAAAGTTAAAATGAAGAATTCGAATGCTGTCCTTGAAATCCCTAATTTTCAGCAGGAAGATGCGGGGATGTATGAATGTATCGCAGAGAACCGGAGAGGCAAAAACGCTGCTCGAGGTCGGATTTCTTACCATGGTAAGACAGAAGTCAAAAAAATATTCTTCAAAGCAGTCCTTTTGTTTCTCTAAATGTGGCAATTTTTTTTCATTTCATATGTAATTTGGCTGAATTTATTTAAATCAGAATACATTTGAATAATAATTAGGTTAGTTTTTGAATATAATACAAAACTTACTTTTTGAAGTTGGACTGTAAGTTATCAAAGTGATCTCTGACATATGAAACATGTACATCAATCCTGGGTGTAATTACATTTTAAATTATAACACTTGTCTTCAAACAGTTTTGAAGCATTTGAACCACCTCACCTGGCGCTTTGTAGTCTTCTCATCGTAAATTCATTAAATTAAATAAATAATTAGAAAAACCTTTGGAATGTCTCCATCCATTCTTGTGAACCCAAAATCTTTCAATATGTCTTCAGACCTGAACATAGACTTACACCCCTTTAAGTCATCAAAAGTAAATTCATTTTAATTAATAACATCATATGATAATATTTGATGTATTTATGAGTGTATAATCCTATAATTTTCTAAAATATCTGAATTCTCTATATTTTAAGGATATGTAGTTTGTGTATAATTCAGTTTAGGCTTAACTAGTCTGTAGCTTATATTACAGTTTTTTATTCTTGTAAATTCTAAGGTGGTTCTATAGCTAAAGAAGCTCTGAAAACGCTCAAGTTTTGTGTTTTCACATAAAAAATGGTTTAAACAATTTCTAACTATTTTAAAAAATGACTTTTCAATGGCGGCTGCACAGTGGCGCAGTTGGTAGAGCTGTTGCCTTGCAGCAAGAAGTTTCTGGGTTCAATTCCCAGCCCGGGGTCTTTCTGCATGGAGTTTGCATGTTCTCCCTGTGCATGGTGGGTTCTCCCTGGGTACTCTGGCTTCCTCCCACAGTCCAAAAACATGACTGTCAGGTTAATTGTCCCCAGGTGTGAGTGTGTGTGCATGGTTGTTTGTCCTGTCTGTCTCTGTGTTGCCCTGCAACAGACTGGTGACCTGTCCAGGCTATACCCTGCCCCTTGCCCAGAACGTTAGCTGGAAATAGACCCCACTAAGGGACAATGGTGTTAGAAAATGGATGGATGGACTTTACAATGTAGACTTAGTTTTGTTAGTGGGTGATTCTCTGAATTTGTTGCCTTTTGGGGCCTATGGTTACTAAAAAATATACCACAAAAATTGTGTTTTTGAACACTGCAGTACTCTTTGAACCTTCAAGAAAATATGTCTCCCCACTTTATGCATGAAATCCCAAACATTAATACGAATTTCTTTGCTGCTTAGGTTGCTTTAAATTCAACCCCGTAACGGGACAATTTCATTCCTCTGAGAATAACTCAATAACATAGTTAAACTAACTCTTCCAGTTCCTTTGAGATCACCTGTCCCTTGATTAAAATAACTAATTGTAAGTATATTTTATTTGTTTCTGAATCATAATAATTAGACTGATAAGAAGAATTAGGCAACTTGATGCCTAATTCTCATAAATAAATTCTCATAAATCATGAAAATACACTTAAAAATAAAAATTTAAATCAGGCTTTTCTATGTTTTTGAATCATTCTTTAAATTTTGCATACAGTCCAAGAAATATTAGTCTAATATTTGCTGTTATTATAAAAAAAATTACAACAATGTATCGCGTTATGGGATTGAACCCATTGTAAAAGTTGACCAGACTGTAACAGAGTTGAACACACTTAACAGTCCATCGTTCAACCCCGTAACAAAACCACCATTTCTGTAACATGTAAAGTGCTATTTTATATATAATTAATGTATTTTTCTCATATTTATTTTATTTAGGTTAAAGTATACCTAAAAATGTTTATAATGGTACAAATAACTTGCAGTTACTGGCTATTTTTATTTGTTTTATATTCATTGAAAAATTAACATTGGTCAGTGGGGACATGCTCATTTGGCTAACCTCTACACTTCAACAACCCATAAAATTTTTCAAAACATGATTTTTAAAATAGATTTGCATGTCATATTACCAAGACACATGGATATTTACATTTCTTGATTTTCTCAAAAGAAATTTGTTTGCATTAAATGAAAATCTTTTAGATAAACCTGTGGGACACAAAATGCACAGAATTCAGAGAATCACCCAGTGGCTAACAGTTAGCTACACTGTAAGCCCTAACAAGTTCACAGAACTCAAAAATCATTTTGTACCAGATTACACAAAAATATTTTAGTAATGTTTTTAAATGTTTTAAGTTTACATAAAATAAAAATTACAGGTGCAGTTGCCTTAAATTATCTCAACATTGTCTTATAAATATTGATATTTCTCAACTTATGATTAGGGAATATTTAACTTAAAATTTTCAATATATTCAACTCATATAATGCTGGAAATAAACTCAAAATTTTTGAGTTTTTTCAACTCATAATGCTGGAAATACACCAACATTTTTCAATATTCCTCAACTCATAATCTGGGGACATGCACTCAAAATTAACCCTATACTGAAATAGTGAAGTGACACCACAGTGACAATTGAACAATTTTTATTCATTTTTTGTTATTCAATACAATGTGCTTTTTAAGAGAAACAAATCAATCTAACCTAGTTCACCGCTACAGTGCAATGGCTGAACCTCTTGCACACGGTCTGAAATAAAACAAAATAAAGACAGTGGATAATTGTTTTGTTTTGTTTTTTTTAGAAAATTTTAAACTTTCATACTAAGGATTTTAATTCACACTGAAAAATTATGAGAAATATTAAATTTATGTAAGCAAAATATGAATATTTTCAGGAAATATTGAAAAGCTCTCGCAGTTCTGTTATGAGAGGCTTCTGCTCTCCTTCTCTCTCCCTCTGTCTGGGCCCTGTTTCGGCCCCGTTACCATGGTAATTAATGACTGCAGCTGCAAGTGTGTGTGTGGGAGAGATAGAGATGGCAGAGCCTCCATTGATTTGTATGGGATTTTGTCGTTTTTCGCAATTTATGTCGTCATTTTAACTCAGAATGCCACTAAATATAATAGTGCACTTAACGGGAGTAAGCTGCATGTTTTGATACCACCTTTGTCGGGGTGCATGCAGCAGTTAGGGCTGCATTAAGGGTGATCTAAGAAGAATAAATAATAAAGAAACACCTTATTGGGTGTAGAACATAGGATCCTGACATGCATTGCATGGGCAGACCCCAATAAAGGCAAATTCAAGATGGCTGACTCATCTTACCAGAGGGAGAGATAAGACCCACCCACCAGAACGTTGCTAACGTAATGATACTACACTCAAACCTTTTGAGTGTTCAACACAAATTAGCTATAAAATATTCAGTTAAAGTGGCATAAATCTCAACAGAGCTCAAAACTTTATAGTTTGGTCAACTCTATAACGACATTTGACTGCTGTGAACTTATTAGTTGTGAGCTAGTACAACTGTTTGGGAATACAGTGTAGTCCTTAAAAACTGCGGTCGTATTTCTTACTGCAGTAAAATATAAGAATAAAGCAATGGTTTAATACATCCCAAACTATTAAAGTATGACTGCTCAATGTTGAGTATAGATGTTACATAACCATTTAGCTTAGTGCCTGAAAGGCAACTTTAGCTTTATTAGTGGCTAACCGTTAGCTAGTCCTTACAAATGGCTTGTATCTTCTTTCCTGTGTCTTCATTCCTTTGTTCAACTGAGTTCCGAAAATGCTTCCACACACATTACTTAAAAGTGGTGAAAGTGAGTTGCAAAGTGCTTTTGCAACTCAGAGCTGTTAGTGTGCTCTACAGGAAGTCTTCGTTAGTCGACTCAACATAACAGGGGGGCTTTCTTAGCTCAAAATAAGTCTCAAACAGAAAAGTGAAACTGAAAGTATGCAACTTAATAACAAGGGCTCCTATCAATACTTGACACTGACTTCACCTGTTAAAGTTGTTGGATAAGACTTTGCAAAATGGACACCATATTGAATACAGTTGTTCTAAAACTGAGATCTAGTAAATTGATATCTCGTTGCATCCTTGTTTTGATAACCATGTGCTAAAAGTGCCACATGAAAACCTCAATGCAGTATCAGGCATTGCCAAGTCTGATACTGCTCTGGATGTGCCCTACAGCCGTGATAATTAAAATACATGTTTGAGCAGGTAATCCTCTCATTTTTTTCCAAGCTAAACCTCAGTGGCTCCAGACAATAACAGACACTGCTCGGTCCATCGAGGAGAACCTCTTCTGGGAGTGTAAGGCCAATGGAAAGCCAAAACCATCCTACAGCTGGCTGAAGAATGGGGAGCAAATGGTGGCTGAGGTATGAGCTTTTGTTGCATTTTTGCTTCAGTTATACTGAGGAGACGATGCACAATTTCCAGCATTAAAAAGATGGGTAATAGTCAGCAATCTATTCCTCCACATATGCAGAGAAGGTGTTTAGTTGAGTGTATCACCACACTTGAATGTGTGTTACGTGCTTCTCACAGTTTGCATATTTGCAGAATGGTATCACTACTTGATGGGATAACACATATTGTATGTATAAATTAAATGATAAAATTGTTTTATTTTTTTAATTGGGGTTGTCACTTAATTTTTACTGGGGTGTGACGGGGTTCTCTTATGACTTGGACAAACAAAAAAAATGACTGCCCAAGGCCAGAGATCACTTTGGTGAAATTTATTTAGCTCTTCTTTAAGTGAACAAAGATGGCAGGTGCAGAATATATGCAAGGACATCCAAAGAAGGTTAAAATCAGACAAACAGCAGTACCTTCGTCCATCACCTTCCATGTGACTTGTCAGGAGTCGAGCCACAGACTGCCTCCCTGTGGCGCAGAGCCCTGCTTTTAAAGCCACAGGCTCCGCCCACAGAAAGATCAAACAAAACCAATTAAACAATTACTTCTAACTCAAGTAAACTCTTAAAGGATACAAAATAATAATAAAGAGGAAAAAAATAAACTTCTAATCAAAAATACAATACTCAATTTAATAGAAAACACTCACCTGACACCTGACTCTCCTGGCGCGTCACAATCCGGAAATAACCCTGCTTGAAAACAAAACCGGGAAAATGTTTGGAGCTGAAAATAACAGGTTGGGATGGATATGCTAACTGAAGCAGGAACACCGCGTGTGCACCCACAGTGAACCGCATCAGTTTAAACTGCAAGAGAAGTAAGTTAGTGATTGTGTACGTTTGTGTGTATGCGTGTGCGGGCGTGCTCGCACGTTGACACAGACTCATAATTAAGCCCCAGATTGTGACGGCTCCTCCGTCACATGGTTTTTTTTTTCTTTTACATTTTTTGCCAAGTCATGCTGAGTTTAATTTTTCCTAGAGAATCACTTCCTAGATCTGGAAATTACAACCGAAGTTAATCATCATCCAACTAGAAGAAGCTAGGCTAACTTGTTCTTAGCAAAATATCAAAACATTCCAAATATTTTTACTTATTTGTTGACGTACAAGTTGTTGAATGTGAAAAACAAAACATTGTTACTGATCTACCACTATGTTTTATAGACATGGCTGTCATTTTGGATTTGTGACATTTGAACCACGCAATCTTTAGCTATTTTCTATTCATTCCCTCCCTTTCTGAATAGTACATGTCTATTGAAATCCAGAGCGTGGAATATATGTTCTTGATCATAACATGTTACTGTTCCAGTGTGGCCTGTATCTAATTTTACTTTGTTTTTAGAAAGGATCAGACACCCATTTGGGATTAAAATTTCAGTGCTCTATATGTTCCCCCAAGTCCTTAGGCATAGTAGGGCAAGCCATTAGTTTCATGTTCACCTTAAAGCATCCGACATGTTGAATTAGGGATTCTTTATCATTGCAGACTGCAAAGGGTGGTCTGAGTTTAGGTGATTATTGGATCATTGCTAAGATGCTGTTACTGTTAAGTTACTGTTCCACTGATTCAGCTGCAAGCCTATGTGTATGTGGTATACATGAGGTTTGAGAACTATAGTCCTCAGGTGGTAGACTTTTTTGACATGTCAAGAAGTAGTAGAATGGTGTGTCTGGTAAATAATTTGCTCCCCCCACCTGGCTAAGTTCATTTAAAATAGTTTTTTATACATCTGTAGAGGCAGAGTAAGCTAGTTTTATAGTTGACGCATTGAATTGAGTGCAAGGGGATGCGTACTCAATTGCACCGTCCCTGTACCTGTTGGCTTTCGAAATTATGGTGCTTGCCCAAATTTTAAAACTTTTAATAATTCTTTACACAAAAACACAGAGGATTGCTCTAGCGCGCCTATCACCGGTCTTAGCAGGTTTTCTAGAGGAAACCCTGCACATGTAGCAGTTTGAGAACCATGGCTCTACAGACATACATATCAGAATGGTAGTTGTCATGATTGAACAAGAAATCATATCAACCTTATCCAACATGTCAGTCACTTTAATAGCTTAATATCTCACCCTTTAGCCTGACAGAGCTCTTACTAAGCGGCTGGATAATAGAAGGAAATTATGCACAAACGCTGCCTTGGGAAGAGAAAATAACCAGTTCAGACACATTTCAAAGAGATGTAAATGCATAGAGCTTGTATATGTGTATTTTGATGTTTCTAGTAAGCTTATAGCTAATTAAGCGTGGTATATCGACTGTCATATTGTGAGACTATAATTAAAGAAGTCTTGTTCATCTCCCCCCATGCAGCAGTCTCCCCCAATCTCTCACCAGCTTATTTGGTTAAAATAACTCGTTGATTGGAAACGCCGTCGCCATTGCATTTCCAGTCGAATGTTTTACAGAAAACAAACGGCATTTTAATAGACCGTATGTGCTTTTGCTGGCAATTCCTAATTTCTGCGTCTCATATTCGAATTCGCAGCTTTAGCAACTTGCACCCTTGTTTCTTCCACTCTGAATACCAGGATTTTGTTTTGTGATATTTTTCCTCCTCTGCTGTACTTCTCTTTTCATGGATGTGTGAAAAATTGCCCGCTGTGCCTTTTGGACATAAGAACACCAGCCTTTGCAAGAGATATGCAGAATTATTTCTCTTTTTGCTCTGCAGGCCCGGGTAGAGATCGAAAACGGAGCCCTCTCCATAACCGCGTTAAACCTATCAGATTCCGGGATGTATCAGTGTGTGGCCGAAAACAAACATGGCAGTGTTTATTCCAGTGCCCAGCTAATGGTGTTAGGTAAGATTGCTTCCCTTCTCCTGCTCTCGTTCTGCTTATCTTTCAGTGCATCCAATCACCTGCTTACATAAGGAAAGCAGTCTCGCTGTATAATGTTCCTGAGATATCAGTCTGCACCCTCATTTAATGTCACCGTGGGGCTCTGCCGGGCGAAAGTATAAATCTGATAGTGTCTCATTTTACTTCCAATCGTTTCGTCCATTGATTGGGGATACTACGAAGGTGATGCCTCGTGGCATTGTGCATGCTTTCTCATGTAGACCCTGTATCGATTTATTTGCAAAGCTTTGATGACTGGCTCCATGAGAAATTCAGTTCTCTCTCTTGGTAATACGATGAACACTTGATGGTCCTAATGAGGGCCCGCTCCAATGTGATGATGAGTATAGGCTGCAGGATGATTTTATGATAAACAATATGATGTTTATCTGCATCTGAAGAATGAAACTGCGCAGTTTTGTAATAAAGCTTGAATAAAACCCTAAAATTTGAAAATGTCATTTGCAGTTAAAACCAAATATTTTCATATCCCTAACATAAAAACTTTAATATTTACCCTAAAATGATTTGTTTGGATCGTTTCAGTATTATGAATATTTATTATTCCTGATGACTCATTGATTTATTGATCTGTACACTGAAATAATCATTAACTAATTTACAAATCTGTTGTTAATGGGAGTACACAGACTAAAAATTATTTGCTGAAATAGCTATGTAGTCAAAACAATAATTAAACCAAAACTTTATGAAAAAGATAAACATTTTGCAATTAAGATTAAAAAACCTTCTACAGAGCTGCAGTTTAACCATTTGATTCATTTGCAAAGCTGGAAAATACTTTAGAACCAAATGCACTGAGGTTTGCAGCTGCAACATCATAAAATGTGTGAAAATTTCAACCGAAAATTTCAATATGTGTTACACAAACACTCGTGTTTTCTCCTATATTTTTCCCAGCCTCACGCCGTCTTTCTGCTCCTTTACCTGCAGCTTCAGCTCCCAGTTTCTCCAGAAGTCCATTAAAGGCCTTGCTAAAAGCTCGATCAGGCAGCGAAGTCACTCTGGAATGCAAGCCTCAGGCCTCGCCCCCAGCAATTAGCTTGTGGAAGAAGGGGAACGAGATTCTGCTAAGAACCGAAAGGTAGGATGAGAGTCCAAATGCACATTTCCAGCAGCTCTCATTCACAGTAAACGCAGGCCGGCTCACTTCAACGGCGTGTTTGGCATTTGTGCTCCTGCATAAAAGAGGAGACTAATAAGGGGAAAGAGAGTGGGGGAAAATTCACCCAAATGGTAGTTTGGGTGAATTTTGAAGGAGTGCTTGCTCCTTCATATGGAAATAGTTGGATATGAGATATAAAGACGCCAGGTGCTTGTATCAACACTACACGTGTTAAATAGTTAGGACAATAAAATGAGAAAGTAGTAAAGAAGTCAAAGTTATTTTTTTGTTTTTGGAAAGTGATTCTTTCACTTGAAGCATGCACCTGAAATTATCTCCTTTATGAGTAGTTTTAAAGCACTATTGGAATGCAATTGATGAAACTAACAAGGCTGCAGAGATGAAAGCTTGCAGTCGATTGGGGAGGAGGTGGGGCCTCACCAGGCTGGAAATCTCTGCATCGAGACTAGCAAGCAACATCAAACAGCAATTTCAGCTGCATAAAGCGGGAGCTTAGTTTATTTTCCTCTCTCGTCCCTCTGTGCATTGTTGGACTATACAGGAGTTTACAGAAAGCAACCAAAAAACATGAGACAAATCACAGGTTTGCAAAATCAGACGCATCGTCAGATCAATCTGTCTGCGGACGTTCAGATAACCAGGAGAAGAAAAGCAAACGCGGCAGTTAAACCAGTGACCGCACCGGCTTGAAAACAACTCTGGCTCGCTGTTTGAATCGCTCATTTTAAAGGAGTTCCGAGAAAGAAGAACAATGCAAGCGAAGAACTACGTCCACACAAGGCAAGACCGTGTCTGTAGTTGGAGATAATTGGTACGCTGTAAAAAAAAATTAAAATATGTACAATTTACAGTAAAAGAAAATACCAACAGCATTATATTACTGGAATTGCCGTAACTCAAGAAACATAAATTTGGTGTAATTTTTACAGTTTTCAAATGTAAACAGCACTGAAATTTATTGTGAAGATCTTAGAAATTGTAAAGTTTATAGAAAAATACCGTAATATTGCCAGCAGTTAATCTGCTAACCAGCAGGTGCTAACAAATGGTGCTCCAATCTACGGTACAGGTGTTTTAACTAATTTCTGCTAATCCTCGCTACTATGATTTTTACTGACCTATTTTGTGAACAAGCTTATTCACATTATTTTAATTTAATTTCTTATTTATTGGAAATGCAGCAATTGTGAAATCGACATTAGCAGAAAATAGATAAAAATTTGTTCACGTTTGTAATAGAAATGACGTAGAAGTCGGATAAAATGCGACATGACCGTTTAGACTAAAGACGATTTTAAGACTTTTGAATCGGTTACATATCTAATGTATTACCACGTATGGAAGCGGCTCAAATTGAATTTTAGGGAGGTGAAAAGAGCAAACATATCGACTGTTATCTGAAACTAGCCTTGGTCACATCGGACAGAAAGCCTCTGGGTGCATACATTTAAAAAATTTGCATAAAATTCACATTCATGGAGTGACTTCTACTTCTGAAGACATCTGGTTGGTTTGGATTCTATTTAGGGACATCAAAACAAAGCAGATTATAAATGGACACCACACTGTTCTGATTTTTATTTTTTTTAAAACATTGTGAAAAACCATGTGTTAGTTTCCATTAAGCTTCACAATCATGCACTACTTTCTTTGTGTTGTTTTCTCCCAGTAAAACTCATTCAACTATGAGGTTGTAACTTGATCAAATGTGAAACTTCCAAAAGTTATGAACACTTTTGTAGCTGAAAAGTAGGATTTGCTTTTATTTTGCAGGATTTCCACTTCCCTTGATGTAGCTCTATGCTACTATGTCAAACTTGCAGATTTTGGTCTAGACTGGTATATTTGTGAACAGGTTTTAATTTCCTACTGTGTCAGAAGTTTCTCTGGCCTGAGCAGTATGAAGTCTTAAAACACATTTATTTATTCATTATTATATTTAAGAATGCTCTTTGTGAAGTGTATTCTTTACCTTATAATAGGTCCCAGAGTTCAACTTTTCACCCACCTTTAAGAGTTTGATTCTGTGGGATTCCTCGAAAAGCTTTGAAGTACAATCTAGGTCAAAGTGCTGTATAATCACTGTTTTATTCTTTTTCTCTTTTTTCACAATTTTGACAGAAATGTGGTTAAAAAGACACCATGGAGGGCACTGAGTTTTAACTAAAAACTGCATAAATATCATAAATTCAGAACAAATTAATGGGCGCAATTTGTTTAATACAAAACAAATTGTATTAAACAAAGAAAATGTGCACTCTTAACCTTGTTTAAATCAGTAAAAGACCATTTCTTCCTCCCACAGGATCACTCTGCTGCCAAATGGAACTTTAAAAATTGCTAACGTAACCAAACAGGATGCAGCTAGCTACACATGCATCGCCAAAAACCAGTTCGGAACAGCAAGCACAACTGGGAAGCTCCTCATCACCGGTAACACCTTCTCCGTTAACGCCAGGCACATCTGCATGTACTCACTCTCCAGTTAAAACACAGTTGTTTTTTTTTTTTTTCAAAAAATAAAAAAGCTGGTAATAAGATAAATTAAATATGTTTGATTTTCACCTGGTGGATTGCGTCAGATGTAAATGACGCTGGCTTGTGTTAATTCAGTGGGTGTAAAGTCAAAAGTTGCAGATGTTTTGACGTTAACAATGTGTGTTCACTCAAATTTAAAAGTTCAAGCAGCTCAGATCAAACTGGTATTTACTTAAAGGTCCCAGTGTGTAGTGACATTTGCTTAGTATTTGCTTAATATTATTTTATCTGGAAATAGTGTCTGTTTATTCTTGCCATACAGTCCTCTGCATTAAGTATTGATCGAAAGGTTTTGCCATACCAGTTTATTCCTCTGTATTTACTTTAGTTTCTTAGTTTATTCTTGCATAAGAATAAACTATTCTTATGCAAGAATAGTTTATTCTTACATAAGAATAAACTATTCTTATGCAAGTCAAGTTTCTATTAGTCAAGTTTCCTTTGACTAATATTATCCTCTCTTAGTTTATTGCTATGTCCACTTTAGTTTCTTTCCTGTTGCTAGATTTATTTTATGATTTATGGACGCTCACCATCAGTAATCTTCACTCATCACCTTCTGCACCGCCTGATCATCATGTGTTTCACATCATGTGTTGATTTTTCACTGTTCAGCATCGGATTCTCTGTTTTTATGCTATAATTCACATCTAGTTCGTTTTATTTCCCGCTTCTCCTGTTTAAGAGTTTTGCGCAATGTGCGCGTAGTTTTTTTTTTTTGTTTTTTTGTTTTTTTGTTTTGTAACCCCATATGGTGCGCAGCGGGAAGCATGTTGATGGGGAAAAGGCAGACTGATACAAACCTTTTAAAACAATGGAAACAATTTCGGTATTCTGATTATTGAAATTTAAAAGTGCTGTGGTACCATTGTTCTATCACACCCGTTTCATACCGGACCACTTACAGCACCGGTGTTAACGCCATAAAATGAACGCTCTCTATCGTGGTAACACCCATGGAGGGATTTCTTTATTTAAATGGGTTCATTTTTCAGAGGGTATTGTGATTTTAGTAGTTACATGTTTATAAGAGCGATTTTCTGTTGTCCTTCCATGGAAGCGTGCAGCTTTCAAACGGAAATAAAACACTTTTTAATATAAATTGCTGCTTTGACATGATCACAGAACTGCCAAAACATATGTACAAAAATACCAGACAAAGTGAATCACAGCACCGTCATCAGCCGGTGTAATGCTGAACTGATGCGGTGATGTTACCAGTAGCAGGAGCGGAGCTACGCCAAGAAGCTACAAACACTGAATAGAAGGAGAGCTGCCATCGATATGGTTGCAGCCAAGCATGTTGTAATATTACGCAATACAGTTTTACCAAGTTGCTCAAAGTCTAAACTGGTATTGTTGTGCATATAAGGTGTTAAGTTTACCTTTGACCAAACTCCCCCCAAAGGAATCCCAGCGCCCCCATTTTGTAAAAATTTCTGCCAGTGCCCCCTGCCGGTACCGCCCACGTTGAGAACCGCTACTCTACATGGATGACATCAAGCTGTACGCCAAGAGCGAACGAGACATCGACTCACTGATCCACACCACCAGGATCTACAGCACTGACAATAGCAGACAATGAGGACATTTACAAGTACCTGGGAATACCACAAGCAAATGGCAACCTCGATGAGGTCACAAGCAAATGAGCCACAGCCAAATACCTCCAACGAATAAGGTAAGTCCTGAGAAGCCAGTAATCAGATACCCTGCAGGAATAATTAGTTGGCCAAAGGAGAAGATAAAGATCACAGATGTTAAGACTCGGAAGCTACTAAGCACGCTTGAAGGGTTCCACCCCAAAACCAGCACTGTGAGACTGTACACAAGCCGTAAGGAAGGAGGCAGAGGAATAGTGAGTGTGAGAGCCACTGTCCAGGATGAAACATCCAAGATCCATAAATACATCAAGGACAAAGCCTCAACAGATGATGTGCTCAGTGAATGTCTCAGACAATGGGGAACAGAGGTACCATCCTGGAGGTACCATCATGGGATGTACCACCGACAAATAACGGAAGTGGCTGATATCAGGAAATCCTACCAATGGCTGGAAAAAGCTGGACTCAGGGACAGCACAGAGGACCTCATCCTGGCTGCACAAGAACAGGCCCTAAACACCAGAGCAATAGAGGTATATATATATATCCTATAGCATAAGTATGCTGAAGGAGATAAATTAAAGGCAGAGTCTTTCAGTCACTGTGTGCTAGTTATTTGAAAGAGCATAATTCAGATAGATGTATTACCTCATTAGCTGGTCATCAGGTTCAACAGAAGACACTTGATGCTTAATGAGTCTTTAATATGAGCCAGGTGTGCAGAATAGGAAGGCCTAGAAAACTGTTTGGACATTGGACATCAGAACTGAAATTACATTGTCCAGAGTTAATGAAGTCCAAGCCGAAATCTTTTCCGGGCTAAGATGTAGTGCTGTGTGTGTTTTTTGATGTACTTAACTGTTGCAATCTGGTTTTTGACCAATTGTTGTCCAGCGTTTTGAGGCCCTGTTCACAATTTTAGACATTTTGCCAAAAAGTTCAACTTTACACTTTAAAACACATTCTTTAATATGTTTTCTGCTCAGTCTGTGTGGCTGACAACACATTTAAAAAGAGAGAGAAATGTGGACAATTTAAAGAAAGAGTTATTCCAGGTCAGTGACGTGCGGTGAGGATCATAGCTGGTGAGGCGCTGGCTTAATCATACTCAGATTTACAAACATAGACAAATATAGAACATAGGTAGATGTTATTGTTTACATACGGAAATTTCGCACATTTTTTGCCAGGTGACTGTGCCGAAAGGCAGTTCCACGTTTTATAAATGAGCAGAGTCCAAGCAGAGACTAAGTGTGAGCAGGAGGAGAAGTTTTGAGTACAAGCGTTACAGGTTTTGAGAAGAAAGACATGAAATCCTGTTTTCAGACTGAACTTGGATTATGGCAGAAAAATTCCCCCTTAGTGGATAAACTAGTGGATTCCCGTAAACTCGAAAACTTTTTTCGACAGCCATTAATGTGGCTGAGCAACTGAAAATAAGAAAGAAAAAAGAAAATACTTTGATAGACCAACAGAAAGCTTGCTTCCCTAGACCACTTTAAAGGTTACCATAAACCTCTTGGTGTGTTTATTTAGCATAAATCCATATTAGTTGGACTGTGAGGCTAAAGTTAATATCTAATCTGACCATATGGGATTTTTACCATCTTAAAACAACTCTATTCTAATGGAAAACTTCACAATGGTTTGTATGAGTAATATTTTATGAACCTTTCCTCCTGTGTCATATTATCATTGGATATTTATTTACAGAGAAACTAATAAAGGGAAATGTACCATCAGTTAGTGTTTTGTGTGAAACACGAGGAGAGAATGAAATTCTGAAGCTATTTCCTATCAAAGATCCTGTCTCATATAAAAAGTACACTTTGAAAAAGAACACTTTAGTGAAATTTAGGCGATCACTATGTTATTAATACTTTACATGTTCTGTTCTTGGTATGTGTTTCACATGGGAACATTAGTGACAGTGCACTGGCTCCAATCTCCATTTCCTGTGAAAATAAACTGTGGTTTTTGTCTTAATAAGACAAACAGTTATAAAACAGAATTAGNAAACGGGAGCGCCAGCACAATCTCAATCCTGAGCCCAAAGGAAGCACAATCACCACAAACTAATCTAAAATCCAACAGAAGGAAAATCACAAAACGAACCTGAAGACCATTACTTGATGCTTGAGGAAAGAGAGGATCACACAAGCTCACAACGCCATCTCTACAGCTCAAAACAATTGTGAGTGCGCACCCCACACACCTGGCTTTAAAGGGTACGTTGGTGCCACCCACCACTCACCTTAAAAGTGAATCCACACCAACATACCACAAGTCTTTAATATGAGCCAGGTGTGCAGAATAGGAAGGCCTAGAAAAATGTATGGACATTGGACACCAGAACTGAAATTACATTGTCCAGAGTTAATGAAGTCCAAGCCGAAATCTTTTCCGGGCTAAGATGTAGTGCTGTGTGTGTTTTTTGATGTACTTAACTGTTGCAATCTGGTTTTTGACCAATTGTTGTCCAGCGTTTTGAGGCCCTGTTCACAATTTTAGACATTTTGCCAAAAAGTTCAACTTTACACTTTAAAACACATTCTTTAATATGTTTTCTGCTCAGTCTGTGTGGCTGACAACACATTTAAAAAGAGAGAGAAATGTGGACAATTTAAAGAAAGAGTTATTCCAGGTCAGTGACGTGCGGTGAGGATCATAGCTGGTGAGGCGCTGGCTTAATCATACTCAGATTTACAAACATAGACAAATATAGAACATAGGTAGATGTTATTGTTTACATACGGAAATTTCGCACATTTTTTGCCAGGTGACTGTGCCGAAAGGCAGTTCCACGTTTTATAAATGAGCAGAGTCCAAGCAGAGACTAAGTGTGAGCAGGAGGAGAAGTTTTGAGTACAAGCGTTACAGGTTTTGAGAAGAAAGACATGAAATCCTGTTTTCAGACTGAACTTGGATTATGGCAGAAAAATTCCCCCTTAGTGGATAAACTAGTGGATTCCCGTAAACTCGAAAACTTTTTTCGACAGCCATTAATGTGGCTGAGCAACTGAAAATAAGAAAGAAAAAAGAAAATACTTTGATAGACCAACAGAAAGCTTGCTTCCCTAGACCACTTTAAAGGTTACCATAAACCTCTTGGTGTGTTTATTTAGTATAAATCCATATTAGTTGGACTGTGAGGCTAAAGTTAATATCTAATCTGACCATATGGGATTTTTACCATCTTAAAACAACTCTATTCTAATGGAAAACTTCACAATGGTTTGTATGAGTAATATTTTATGAACCTTTCCTCCTGTGTCATATTATCATTGGATATTTATTTACAGAGAAACTAATAAAGGGAAATGTACCATCAGTTAGTGTTTTGTGTGAAACACGAGGAGAGAATGAAATTCTGAAGCTATTTCCTATCAAAGATCCTGTCTCATATAAAAAGTACACTTTGAAAAAGAACACTTTAGTGAAATTTAGGCGATCACTATGTTATTAATACTTTACATGTTCTGTTCTTGGTATGTGTTTCACATGGGAACATTAGTGACAGTGCACTGGCTCCAATCTCCATTTCCTGTGAAAATAAACTGTGGTTTTTGTCTTAATAAGACAAACAGTTATAAAACAGAATTAGCTGCCTCAGCCTCTCACACCAATTTGGATTTCTATTAAAAAGAATAAATTACTTTTTAAAAATCTGACGTCTGTTAAGAGTGTTTTCACAGTACTTCATACAGTGTTCTGATGGATAAGCACATAAATTGCTCATTAGGACGCTTGTAAAAGTTTGTTGCTGTTGCATTGATGTTGAATGTCAAATGAACAAATAGTGAACCAGCTGTGGCTTACTCTGCAGACACACCAGTAAAACCATCCTAATTGGATGGGAATATGTTGTAGGCAGTTAAATTATTTGGCTTAGTTACCTGGTGTTCTATCTTTTAAATATATACATATTTACACATCAGAAGTATACTGGACTTTTGTAAAAAACACTCTTCCCTCATATCCTTAGCATATAAGGATATATACCCAACATAATGTTCCCACTAACGATAATAAGCTGGTTATGTACATTTCCATTCTTGGAAAAGCTTATAAAGAGAAACCATCCATCACACTCCATACAGGCCCAATTATTGATTTTTATTATTATTATTGGAGAACAGCTTATAGGCAAAAGATTGTATTTCTCGCAATTCTTGTAATATTGCGAGAAATATTACAAGAATAATATAACAAATGGACCTTTAGGTCCATTTGTTGGCAGGCAATGGCTGGAAAATATCTTGATTTTCTTCTCTCTTTCCTGAGTTATACTGCATATATATAAAATGTTTGCAAGTGGTGTTTATTGCCTAATAAACACCGCTGATATTACACATAGGCCTGTCACAATAACAAATTTTGTCTAAAAAATTATTGCGATAAACGATAATATTGTTTCAAGACCATTTGACACTGATTTAATGGAAATGACTAATAATGCATGTGATTTCCTGCCATAGATAGATACACTTTATTTTCAAAAGAACACATAACACTGGAACTAATAAACTAAATAAACAAAACAACCAAAAACAAAAATAAAATGGATTCTCAGTCTCCATTAACAAAAAACGTACTTGAATAAAAACTAAACAACATAAAGCCAAAGTGGAAATAAATACTACATTCAACCAAAAGAGTGCAGATATGAAATCTGTATACTATATTGCCCTTCAGTAATCACGAGATTTAAATAGAGAAGACGGGCACATCCGACTACCTAATTTAGTAGTTCATACTACACAGTTTTTTTGCCCCTATTTTCCCCTTATGACAATCTTAGAACATTGGCCGCTGGTGATTTCGTAACCGATCATCCTGCAGTGTGTGGTGTGTTACGGTGGATGTCGTGGCCACTCCGATCTAAATCAGGGATTTCCCCCGACTGGAAGC
>NW_006800005.1:2533117-2541135 GCF_000485575.1 Poecilia formosa | reverse complement strand
AAGAGCACCGGAGTTGAGCCTTTTTTCATTCAGTGTCATCAACAGAAAGAAAAAAGACAGGAAGAGCCGATAAAGCCGATAATTAAAACAAGGTCAATAGGTTTAATTTATCATGTGATTAATTGATTTATTGTTTGTTGCGACAGGCCTAATTACACATTCCCTAAAATATCAGTTAAGTAGTAACAAACACCATCCTTGGTGTAGTTAAAGGTCATTATCTAAGAGCAGTGGCATAACATATTTATGTAACCCTGCTGGCCTAACCGTAACCATCAAATTTATTCTCATTAGCTTCTCATTCTTTTCCTCCACTAACTGCTGAACAATTTGACGTCACAGGATTTAATTACTGTGACCTTTCCTCAAAGTACTCTGAGGTCTCCAATCTGCCACAGCTGGGAACTCACTCTGCTCTCCGCATGTCTATTGCTAGAAACGGTAAATACAAAGTCCAACAGCAGCAAGAAATCACGCTTGTTTAGGCGACTGTCCGCCGTCTGTTTAACGGTGGCCAATTGGGTTTGTAGTGAATTGCGGTGAGATGGTGGCGGGGTGTTAACATGCATGCGCTATCATCTGTTTGTCTGGCCAGAGCCCACCAGAATCACCATGAGGCCCACTAACATGGAGATTATTGTTGGCGAGAGCATCGTGCTACCCTGCCAGATTGCTTCTGATCCAGCTCTGGACGTCTCCTTCTCATGGGCGTTTAACGGCCAGCTCATTGACTTCCAGAGAGACGGTGACCACTTCGAAAGAGTGGGTGGGGTAAGTCGTTCCCAAGGCGTTTACACTTTGTTACTTTTCTGCCTGCTTGGGGTTTAATTGGGCAACGGTTCACTCCACTGTGTGGGTAAGGACCTCTTAGGCACCAAATAATACCCAACGAGGGAAAGTTATGCCAAGAGAAACTCTTTTATAAAGCTTCTCAGTGGTCAGTGGTGGACTGCACATCAAGGACTGTATGTTTATGTTTTATAACAGTCATTAAAATATGACAAAATCTCAATAAATGGAGGTTGGTGAGAGATTTTGTTGTCAGTTACCACCTGCAAATTTTCTAAATCTCCCACCTGTTGAAAATCATTACCAATTCTAATTTCTTCCATAATAGGGCCTATAAATACATCTACATAATAAAAAAAAAACACTAAAAAGAACTCCTAACTTACATCTACTCCTATAAAATGAGTAGAGGTATTTTATATGCCTCCTGTCTTTTTAGTCAAAAAAAGTTTGACAAAAAAGGTCAAACTTTTTTTGTTTATTTAAAGATATAGGAGGCTTCTCACATAACACATTTTTGTTCTACAAGTTTCATTCAAAAAAAAAAAAAGAAAAAATACTGTGTCCAATGTATTATTTTAGCTTAAAGACCAACTCAAAGGTTTTACCGGTGGTGATCTGTTTTCTGTGTATTTATTTTAAGATTTTTCTGTGTTTATTTAGTGCTGTTCCCCTGTGAGTCTCTGTGCCATCCTGTCCTGATTGTTCCCAAGTGTGTCTCGTTCCCATGATTACCCTCCCTGTGTATTTAAGTCTACCTGTGTTGGGTCCTCGTCAAATATCGAGGACCCGACACAGATATCAAATATCGTGTTACATCGTCTGTTTGTTCCCTGTGCCGTCCCTGCGCCGAGGCAGCACGCACCTCAGCCGCTGCCTGTCCCTGCTCCGAGGCGGCGCGCACCTCTACCGCTGGCGTCAGTCCCAGCACCGAGACAGCATCTATCCCTGCTGCCGCAGTTTCCCGAGCCCGCTCCAGAGTTTCCCGAGCCCGCTCCACCACCCGTCTCCTGTTGGCCCCAAAAGGTCCTGGTGTCACAGCCCCCCAGAGCTTCAGTTCCTCCTCTGACTTTGCCGCCCACCGGACCCACCTCTACGGGTGGGTTCACCTGCTGCGCCGTGACGGCCCCCAGACCTCCCACGAGGTATCCTCCTGCTGTGCCATGGCTGGCCCCCGGATCATCCATGGCAGGTCCTGCCTTGGCCGTGCTGTTTTTTTCTTTTTGTTTGGACTGAGTTTCTTCTGTTTTGTCCCTGTGGACTCTTGCCCTCCACCCACCCAGTTGGGTTGTTTTTCTTTGAGTTTTTCTGGACTCTGGCCCCCCGACCAGCGCCCCTCTACCAACCCTTGTTGTGTTTTTTGTTTTTGTTTTGGGGAGTCTGGTAGCCGCCCTTGAAGGGAAGGTACTGTGGTGATCTGTGTTTTCTGTGTATTTATTTTGAGGTTTTTTTCTGTGTTTATTTAGTGCTGTTCCCCTGTGAGTCTCTGTGCCGTCCTGTCCTGATTGTTCCCAGGTGTGTCTCGTTCCTGTGATTACCCTCCCTTTGTATTTAAGTCCACCTGTGTCCTTTGTTCCTTGTCGGGTCCTCGTCAAATATCGTGCTACGTCGTCTGTTTGTTCCCTATGCTGTCACTGTTGGACAGTGTTTGGATTAAACTTTCTTCATCATCTACACCCTGGGTTTGAGGTACTTCCTCACCTCAAACCCTCTTCAAATGGCTTTGTGGTAAGGACATTACCAAAAAGGTGATAAAATGTTGAATATATTATTTTTTTGTTTTGTTTAAGCAGCATTCAGTTTTTGTGCTGCACTAATCTGGAACAAACTTCCAGAAAACTGCAGAACACCTGAAACACTGATCTCTTGTAAATCAAGACTAAAAACCCACCTGTTAGAGCTGCCTTTGTTTCATAATAACTGGAACATCAACAACATAATTAATGCACATTTTCTTGATAATTTGACAAAATGTAATTTTGAATTCTTGTTTCATAATTGGTTATTGTGTTTTATGGTATGATGTTGCTGAAATGTGTTATACTAATGAACTTAACTTTATTTTATTTTTAACTGTGTCTTGGGTGGAGATACAGAGAGCAGTTGGCATTACACAGCTTTGCAGTCATAGCAAACTGAAGAGCTTTGATTTTTTTCCGTAAGCACAACAGTAGCAGTGCAGGAAGTAGTTGAAGGATGATGCTGTAGCATGGTTTTAATGACTCGTGATATTTTAATTTCAATTATTTAATGGAATCACTGCACTTGTGGAAATGTGTTGTTTTTTTATATTAGCTAATATTGAGAAAATGTTGAGCATATTTGCAATGGAAACACCTCTACTGATTCAGATGGCTAATGGCTAACTGAATCTTTGGTCCACAGAAACATCTTCCAGACTGTAGAGTCTCTCTGAGTGTGACCTGTAAATCAGGTTTTAGTGTGGCCCTGTGTGGCCCTAAGATGTACAATCATTCAATTTCAGTCACCAGTCTATTTGTTGTATTTACCAGATGAAGTCACCATGAGGTCTATATCCATAATTCTTACCTGCCATGTGAGTTTCCACATCTTCTAACACTTCTAAAAATACTGGAAAATGCTGTTTTTCATTTTCCAGTATTGATAAAGTCCTGATTAATAAAGTCTTTCTACTTTTTCATCCTTTCAACTTCTAATTCCTGAACATCAAGGGAGAACATTTTCTTATCTCCCTCTGCCATAATTGAATTTGCATACTTATTTATGAATCGTGAGCCCAGAAATAATTAAGTAATGAACTGCCTTGCTTTTCACCAAGGGCAAGCCTGACACTAGTAAAGTGTTCATTTGAAATCTTTATACCTTCAAAATAATGACTTTTTCGTCGATGTTTGTTCCCTTTGAAGAAGGGCAGAGTTAATTGTTCGGCGCTTGTTGTTACATAAATAATTACTCGTTCGCTCTCTTATTTTGCTTTATGCATCGCAATATATCAATTAGCGCCAGTCATGTGCCAAAAGGTTGGCACATGACCTTTTGGTGTTCCTGTGATTACTCTCTCTGTGTATTTAAGTCCACAGGGAATGTGGCATTCCGCAACCCGGACGGTGTTGCGGAATGCCAAGCCGCACGTTTTCATTATCGCAAATGGCAATTACTGGTGACATTGAGCAGTGCAATGGCATTTAATGAGATATAGTTTCACCCAGAATCTGTCCACAGAGATTACCAGAACACCGCTTAAAAGCTTCTGATGAATTAATTACCATAATTTAAAAAAAAACCTGCCCCCATCACTTCCTTTCCCGCTAAGACAAGAGGCCTCGCAAGTCATTCCTAGCTCCCGGCTTGTCCAGGTGGCGGCTGACACTCTGTGCATAAAAGCTGTCAGGTTTAGGCAAAGGAGATGGAAAAAGAGTGCTGAAGGAGAAAAAGGGAAGTAGAGGTAGAATTTTCCTCTCATCGCCTGCTTTGCTCTCTTTTTCTGGAATCCCTCAGAGAAACGGCGATCCACCTTCCTCCCTTTCACTGTCGTGGCAGAGTGGAGGTACAATGACTAAGCCACCAGGCTTGATGAAATCTGCTGCGACTGCGGCGAGTCTTGCCTGGTTTGGCCCCAGGTGACTGGCTTCTAAAGCATCATACCTCTTTTTTTCCCACAAGCTGACATACTTTGTAACAGGAGGTGACTTTCAGAGGGCGGATACCATTACCAGTCACAACAAGGACACAATGAAATTGTCCGGATAAAATCTGTCCCCGTGAGATTATGTCTGACTTTTCTTTTTTTTTATTTAGCCTCGAAACAAATGTCATTCTGTTTGACGTTTTTAGCGTAAATGGACTCATCCCTGCCAAAGGGTCCTTTTCAGACTGCATCAACATTATTTTAACAGGTCGAGAGCATGTGATGCATGCGACTCACCGCAAGGTGGGTCTAAAAATATCTTGATGGCACTCTGATACAAACATGCCTAGAGACGGCACATTGCCTGAGTTTTAGACAATGTTATTGCATGCCAAATGGCTCCGTGGTTTGCTTTTGATTCTTTCATACACTATAATGCCTAATGTTGGCCGAGGAATGTAAAACATCTATTTTCAAATTATGATCTTAGATATGTCTGTCTGTGTTATGGAGCCATCAGAAATATTACTTCTGTGCCCTGAGCCTGATGTATCTGATTTCTTATAGAAGTTGGAGCCAGCTGTCTAAATACCCTACGGATAACATTCCCTGGATCAACGATGGCATCTTCTGTCATTGCAGCGGACACTGGCTCTGTTCAATTTACACACGTTGCATTTAGAGATTCAATTGTTCACATGATCATCAGCAAACAAACAACTCATTGTATTCTAATCTACAAAAAGTACTGTTTTATTTAAGTTAGGGGTTGTATATATTTACATCAGTGTTTATTCATGTGTTTTTTAAGTATTGCATTCGAAAAGGTTGATGGAAATGGCAAAATTTGAATAATTTCCTCAATTTGCTAAGCTAAGCTACGCCCTAAAAGGCCGTTTTTCTGTCAAGTCAGTTCCTATGTGTTGACTGCTGTGTATCAGCAACCGAATGCTGCCGATTTTTCTACTTGCAGACTGTAACGTGTGCATGTGAGTAAAAACAAGAACTTTCAGATAAAAACAGGAACCTTCTGTCACAACTGCCAGAAGCAGACGACCTCAGTCACACGAAGCAGTCAACACATTTTAACACATTATGTCAATAAAAAGCAGTCTATTTAAAATAATACAAAGTAAAAGCCTAAACATGTAAAGATAAACATATATCAGTCATGAAGAGGTACTGTCTTAAAATATTTTTCTTACTATAAATTTGTATACTAAAAAATTCCAAGGTAGGGAATGTAATTAATTGCTATTGGTAGAAAACAATGTGGTAAAGTTTAGAAGATACTAATAACTTCATAAGGATGGAGTGATTTGCTGAGGTCAGGCCGCAGTCAGTGGATAAAACACATTGCACCCGTTGGCTGAGCCTGAAGATGACTAGCCCTGTTAGCAGAGCTAGCTGCTCCAAATTCTCAGAATTCTGACTTTTGATCTTACAAGGTTAAAGTCAGAATTCTTTTATTTTTTCAGTGGCTCTATTCCTCTTTTGTAGAAAGCAGGCCAAACCTATTAGGTGAATCTCCTTCTCTTGTTCTTGGTTATACTAGAAAACATCTGTTGTCAGTGTGTTTTCCTACATGGTCACCATATTCTGGCAGCTCATGTATAATATTTGCTCTTTACACTGAGATTTACATCCATATAATGCTTGAGTTTCTGTTATCAGAGAATANTGTAGAAAGCAGGCCAAACCTATTAGGTGAATCTCCTTCTCTTGTTCTTGGTTATACTAGAAAACATCTGTTGTCAGTGTGTTTTCCTACATGGTGTTCGTTATCCTGCAATACTCAGCCCCACCCTAATCTCACCACCGACTGACTACTGGCCAGTTCTCTGTCTAACAGGTCTGGAAAATCCCTGAAACCCGGGTCTTACCCTAGAATAGGTTTATTAGAGATATTCTATTTAAACTGGCAGCGGAGAAAACTCGTCTAGCTCTAACTACCTTCAGATCCAGAAGTTATGGCCCTTTTCAGTTGAGAAACAGTCAGCAGAGTAGCCCTCACTGCAGCATAGCTTCAACAACCACTCCTGTTAACGGTAGCTTTTCTCCTAAAAATAACGTGCACTTGTTACCGGCTAGATTAAATTTAGTGACTTAGATTTAAGTCCCAGGGCCATTATTTTAACACTCACCAAAGGAAAGTTCGAAGCCACCACATCTACAATCATGTATGTTAATTTTACTTAAATCAGAAGAACCCTTAATGATCAATGATTCAATTGATTTCAATGTCCACAAGCTCTATTGGTATTTTTAGTATGTATTTTATTAAGCAAGCTTTAGTAGGGGTAAATGACAAGTAGATTTAATTACAGGGATTATAAACTTGTAACAAATAGTAAACTCGCATTATAAAATCAATCATAACCTATCCTCATTTCTATCCCTAACCTGTGTCACTAGTTTCACTAAGCGAGGCTTTCGGGGCAGAACAACTCACACCCGTTGGCAGTCGATCTTGGCAGCTGAATCTTTAGACGTCCTTGGTCAGAGTCTCTGTCCGGGCGGAGCAAAGTCCTCTTTCAGAAAAGCAGCAAAGTCAAACTGTCCGTTGTCCTTTAAACGAACAGAATCTTCATCACTCAGTGACCTTTGTCTTTTCTCCAAGTCTGCTGCAGTTGAACAGAGATCGTTGGGTTGAGGCAGAGGGGCCGGTCGAATTCAGGACCCAGGGCTGGGGCAGATGGATCTTGTCCCTTCTTTGCGGCGTGAAGTCTCAACTTTCCCTTGGTCCCAGGGTGTGGTCCTCTGCTGATCTTTCGTCTGCGTCCTCTCGTTATCTCTCCTTCAGCGCCGCGGACTAAGAACAGTTTCCTCCCTGGTTCGCTGGTTTTTAAACCCTCTTAGCCCATAGTTGTGTGTGGGAGAGGTCTATGACTCACCCTCCTTGAGTGTCTCAGTGGAAAGTACCAACTCTCCCCAAACCTTGCTCCTCCCTGACTCATTACAGCAACTCCTTTCGATACTTCCCTTTTTCCTGCTGGCCATCTGGCAGTTGAGGCCATTTCTCATAACTTACTGCCTTTTTTGGAGTTGTTCTAGCGCCTCCGCCCAGCCCAGTGTGCTGATTGTGACACAGTTCGTTCCTTTTCTTATGTACTCAATCTACAGTCTTCTATAATGTATCATGAAACATAATCAACTTGTTTTATCAACTTATAACCCTCAGTATGCTTCTCCATTATTTATCTATTCTGTGACTCAAGTGTCACCGTTTCTAATCATTAATAACATACAACAATTAAGTTAACATCACTTCAAGTCACGAGTACAGAACATACATTTCAATCATACATTACAGACATTATGAATACAGATTATATCAATCATTCCAACCATTATGGATATATGTATTGTGTATTTTTCCTTCTTTAATCATTATTACCGTATTTTCCGCACTATAAGGCGCACCGGATTATAAGGCGCACCTTCAATGAATGGCCTATTTTAGGACTTTTTTCATACATTAGGCGCACCGCATTATAAGGCGCATAGAATAGCCGCTTCATACTCTATTATTACACATCCACATTAATAAAGAAATGGTCCCCGAGTACTTTATATAGTAGGCTGGCCAAGTCGTTGTTTCACTCACGGTGTTGGTGTT
>NW_006800005.1:2502485-2532637 GCF_000485575.1 Poecilia formosa | reverse complement strand
AACACCAACACCGTGAGTGAAACAACGACTTGGCCAGCCTACTATATAAAGTACTCGGGGACCATTTCTTTATTAATGTGGATGTGTAATAATAGAGTATGAAGCGGCTATTCTATGCGCCTTATAATGCGGTGCGCCTAATGTATGAAAAAAGTCCTAAAATAGGCCATTCATTGAAGGTGCGCCTTATAATCCGGTGCGCCTTATAGTGCGGAAAATACGGTAATCAACATGCAAGATTACTATTATTTCTCAGGCCTTTACTCCGTTTTCTGCGTGGACCTGGGAAGATCTCACACCCTTATGCCAGTTTTCTCGACAATGGTCACCATATTCTGGCAGCTCATGTATAATATTTGCTCTTTACACTGAGATTTACATCCATATAATGCTTGAGTTTCTGTTATCAGAGAATAATGATTGCCAATTAGCTATTAGTGTTTGTTCGGTGTGCCCTGTGTGGAGCTGGTAGCTGTTTGCAGGTCGGTTATCGCCTGAAGGACAGCCAATAGCTTTATTTGTGCAGACTGCATCTGCCATGTTGTTGTTTGGATAGAGGTGGATAAAAGAAAAACACTGTGGCATGACGACTTTGTTTTTTTTTTAATTCTAAAACATTGTGCCAAAAGTCCGCTGACAAAATAACACTGCGTCTCCCACTTAGCCTGGTTTTCTTTCCCCTCCTCCAGACTGTATCAGGGGACCTGATGATCCGCAACATCCAGCTGAGCCACGGAGGGAAGTACGTGTGCGTCGTCGACACGGATGTGGAGAGCCTGTCTACCTCTGCCATCCTGGTTGTCAAAGGTAACCCCGGCTGATTCTAGCGGCTTGTTTGCACACGCCAATTCAAGAATAACCTTGTGTGTTTACTTAGAGGTAGAAGTCCTTCCAAAGTGAAAGACGTCTGACAGATTGGTGAGAAAAATCCCCCAGGCTCTCCATGGGGGGGAAAAAACTGTGTAGGAAAGTAAAAAAATAAAAAAGATGGATGTCACCGGAGTCCAACTTCTGTCAGCTTCAATTAATATCATATAAATATTGCTGAAATGTTAAAATTGACTGACGGTGGCATGGGTAGCCCTGGGTTGAGTTGTGCTGCAGTACATTTGTTTTCTGCTTGCTGCATTGAGCACAGTGAACAGGCTGAGCCCAGACAGACAGACTCACTGACAGACTTGTTCTTAATAAACCTTTATAGCTGCGCCAGGTGCTTTGAGGAGATGGTGTTTATCACAGAAAATGACCATAAGTGGCTCATTTGCACATCGGAAAATGTTATGGAGAACATTTGAAAAGCAGAGTACCATGGAGAAGAATTACACACGGTCAGCAGAGTATCCTCAGTTTTGAAAAAACAGCCCACCCAATTTGTCAGTACAACATTTAGTTCACATAAAACACACACAGCATCAACACACACCAGATTTGGGTCTTAATTAAAGTGAAAATAAAAGCCTAAATATGTATGGTGAGAAATTTGGTTCAATATTGTAATAATTGGACATGTTTAAATAATTAAAATTTTAAAAACTTGTCAAAAAATATATTTTTACAGTAATTTATAATATACATTCAATAGTCAAATTGACATTTATGTAGTTTGCTATTTTTTTCAGAATTTATTATTTCAAATTTTGTTTTTTCCAATTATTTTTTGGAAAACCAGGATCAGAAGAAATGCTTTCTAATTTCTGTTGTCCCTTAAAATTTCAATTTGTGAAATGTGTTTTTTTTTTTGTTTTTTTTTTTTTTACTTGTCCTTTCAGAGGAAGTGTTCGAAATGGGGAACAGAATCTGCGATTCATAAAACTCGGTCTCAAAACTTTTTGACAAAAGTAAAAAAAAAGAAAAAGAAGTTTTAAATAAATACAGAAAACAAGTCTGAAAAAATATACATAGTTTTAAATAACAACATACATAAATTTAGGTTAAAATTTTGCATACATATTGTAAATTATCATCAAAACATGAGACGTTTTTCAGTTACATTTTTGAAATGCATTTTTCCTTTTTCAAATTTTAATTTTTGAAAGAGAAGTTATCTGCGCCTGATGTTTTTTACAGGGTTAGGGCTAGGCTTGTACAACATGATTTGCAAATAATACAATTTGTAAAACTCAAAAATATGAACAAAAAGAAGCAAAAGGAAAATCTGGAGAAAAAAAGCAAACAGCAAAAAATGACATTTTAAATTCTGTCAAAACTTAGTTTTTCATGAAGAATTTTTCAAAGTCTCATTTTTGAAATGCTTTTTTTTTTCTTCAAATTTGAAGTTTTGAAAGGTGCTCTTTTCTTGCAGCAATACTGGAACAAATTTCTACCACAGATATATAAATAGCTCATTTTTTTAGGCTTCTTGAAATGGGTGATCACCTTTTCTTATTCCATGTCTGATGTCTCCAGGTCCCCCAGGCCCTCCGGACAAAGTCTCAGTTGAGGAAATCACGGACAGCACAGCCCAGCTGTCCTGGACGCCTGGAAGAGACAACGGCAGCCCCATAACGGGCTACATCGTTCAGGCTCGCACACCATTCACTGTGGGCTGGCAGGTCATAGACACAGGTAAACAAGATAATTGTGTTTTGTTTTTTTTTTTCTGTCACAATACGATTTTTTTTTTCAGTCCCGGAGGTTGTCAATGGCAACATGCTAACCGCCACCGTGGTCGGTCTGAATGCCTGGGTGGAGTACGAGTTCAGAGTGGTGGCCCAGAATGTCGTGGGCCTCGGAGAGCCAAGTCCAGCTTCGGCCAAGACCAGAACAGAAGATGCTAGTATGTAAAACTATCTTCCATTCAGATTCAATTCAGATTGGGTGTTTGCATAATTTTTTTCTGAAGACAAGTGTATGAAAATTTGGGACTTACACTTTAAAGAACCAAAGATGTTTTCTAAATGTGTATGATAAAATTAGAGCTCCTTCTCTGGCTTAAGACGTCTATAAAAATATGGATTTTTTTTATTTTATCATTTCCAGGTCTAGAAGAATTGAGAGGTTACTGCAAATAATAATAAATAGCACCTAATTATCACCCTACTTGGTTAAGCAGAGCAGTGACACCTTCTTTTTTTTTTAACTTAGATTTTTATTAATTTTAATTTTTCAGCAGAGCAAAGTACAACCATACTTCAGTAGTACATAATAGAAATGTTGACAATATGAAGTTTTCCATACAATAACCATGTTGGAAAAGCAACTTACAGCCACAGCATCATGTTTATAGACTCATCATTGTACACCATTTAAATAAGAATGAGCTCTGGAAGAGAAACCAATCGACATAGGCCAAAAGACAAATCCATTAGGTTTAACTAAACCAACAGGGCTTCTGCAGGTCCCCAGCGCAGGCCATACTTAGATTTTTGAAGTCTTAGTGAGTAGGTTATCTTTTCCATTGTATGCAATTCCCTTACGTTTTGAACCCATAAGTAGTAAGAAGGTGGCTCCAATTGCATGCACCTAATTGTAATGCATTTCAGGGCTGCTGTAAAAAGAACATTTAACAAATACATTTTGGCCCGCCCTTATAAACCATCAGGAATAATACAGAGTAAAGCAACAGTAACATCCCTTGGGATAACCCCAGAAAAAATATGGTTTATAGCTCTATACACCTCATCCCAAAAGTTTTTGAGTTTGGGGCAGGACCAAAAACATGTGTGTGGTTGGGAATCATTGAGCCACAATTTCTCCAACACAAGCTTGGTACCTTAGGATCCATTTTAGCAACTACGTCAGGGGTCCTGAAATATCTGCGAATAATTTTCCATTTAAATTCCCTCCATGTATTTGAGTTAGTTACTCGGTGAGCCTCAGAGCAGATATCCTCCCATGTTTTGTCGGAAATTATTTTGGCCATCTCTGCCTCCCATCTTTGTTTTGTCCACGAGGGTTTGTTAATGTTCATCGACAAAAATACACTATATAACTTAGCTATCAATTTTTTGTCCTCTCCCCCTTTCTGGAAATGGATTAGAAGATTTTCTATTGGTGTGGGATTTAGTACTCTTTCCCAGTCTTTATGTGCAAACAAAAAAGAGCGCAACTGTAGATATCTAAAGAAATCACTTTGGATGGAATTTCCTGCGTAACTCTTCAAAAGTTAAAAGGTTGTTTCTGTCGATCAATTGATGAAGAAATGTGAGCCCCTTTTCAGTCCACTTAAGAGAAATTTTTGTCCAAGGAATTGGGTGTAAAGGATTTAATATGTCTAATATTGGTAATATTGATAAACCTCTTGGAAGCTTGAACGAGATATGCACCTTGTTCCAAATGTTAAGAGTGACTTTAGTCCACAGTGGCAGATCCTTAACTGGAATATCTAAAAAAAAGGCAATACCCTCAATGGTAGTGAGCACCGCGCTTGCTCTATACTCAACCATCTTGTTTGGGAATCCTGTTGAATCCACGAAATCATAGGTCTTAACGGAGCTGCCCAATAATAATATTTTAAAACAGGAAGATTGAGACCCCCTTCTGTCTTACTTCTTTGAAGTGTTTTATATTTTATGCGAGGACGCTTGCCTTGCCATATAAATTTTGATATAATTTTATCCAATTCAACGAATGTGGGTTTTGGTATACCAATTGGTACCATTTGGAACAAATACAATAATCTGGGTAACAGATTCATCCGAATGGTTTCAACACGGCCAAGGAGAGATAAAGGCAATGCTGACCATCGCTCTAGGTCTTTTTTAATTATATTCAGAGTTTTGCTATAATTAACATGATACAAATCATTTAAAGAGAGGGGAATGTTGATGCNAAATTTTGATATCATTTTATCCAATACAACGAATGTGGGTTTTGGTATACCAATTGGTACCATTTGGAACAAATACAATAATCTGGGTAACAGATTCATCCGAATGGTTTCAACGCGGCCAAGGAGAGATAAAGGCAATGCTGACCATCGCTCTAGGTCTTTTTTAATTATATCCAGAGTTTTGCTATAATTAACATGATACAAATCATTAGAGAGAGGGGAATGTTGATGCCTAGATATCTAATGCCCATTCTTGGCCACCTAAAGCCACTCTGTTTAACCCTTAGTGGAATATTACCACTGATATCCATCGCCTCAGTCTTATCAACTTTTATTTTATAGCCAGAAAAATGACTGTAAACAGAGATCATTTCTCTCAGACGCGGTATTGATGAAGCAGGATCAGATGGATACAGGAGGACATCATCCGCGTAAAGAGATATTTTATGTTCCTCGGTACTGATCAAAATCCCTTTAATGTCATCACTGTCCCTGAGAAGCTGGGCCAACGGTTCAATGCTAATTGCAAACAAAAGAGGTGACAGAGGGCAGCCTTGCCTGCATCCGCGCTCCAGCTTGAAACTTGCCGACCTAAAACCATTAACTCTAACCGCCACCTGTGGGGATGAATATAATGTAAGGATCCAATCTATGAACTTGGGCCCAAATTTAAACCTCTAAGGCTTGAATAAGGCATTTCCATGACACGCGATCAAAAGCCTTTTGGGCATCTAAAGAAATCACAGCTGTCATGTCTTTATGTTCTTTTTGAATAGACATAATATTCAATAAGCGCCGCAGATTATTTCCATAATACCTCCAGACAATAAACCCGGTTTGATCTGGATGTATGATTTGAGTTACTATGGCATTTAAATGTCTCGCCAGAATTTTTGTTGTTTTATGAAGTTGCATGTGCCTCATGGTTTGCTATTGACACACCCAAATATCTGTATTGTGAGGCAAAGGGTTCCTATCCTAATTGAGAAGTAATGAACCATGAAAGTGACTGTTTTGAAAATCCAATTTAATTATACAGTCAAATAAGAAATGTTGTTGATTTGAACAATGAACTTTAACAATTGAAACAACAAACTGTCTTGAAAATCTGAAATTTCTCCTGTCTTGAGTAGAAAACTCCTTTCATTTGAGATTTAGGCAGAGAGCTCAAAACTGTTGAAAGTCAAAATATGGAACGATTTGTCATATAATATGGAAGCCCATTTCTGCCATGAAAGAAAAAAATAAGACCAACTTGAAGTCATAATTTTGCCTTTGAAAGTCAAAATTATGACAGATAATTTCTGTCATAATTTTGAAATTATGACTTTCAAAGTCAAAATTATGACTTCCTGTTGGTCTTTTATTTTTTCTTTCATGGTGGAAATGGGCTTCCATAATAACTTGCAAAAAGGAAAAAATAAATTCTGGTCAGGGGTTTGTAAACATGGCATGAAACTTTTTGCCTTTGGTCTGGTCTTCAAACTTTCTCACCCTCCTGCCCCCCTCATAGATCTGCTGTGTATAACACTGCATGTGGCAGTATTTTCTTCTTTTCAGACACTGGCTTCACATTTGCCAGCTCATCAAAAAGCTCCCAAACAGATGGAGCTCTCCCGCAGTATGCAGTGTAATGTCCCAGGCCATCTTTGGTCAAGCTTCCTCTGAAAGCGACGACTGCTCTCAAAGTAAATGTTTTTCTTTGTAGAACCATAATGGAGGGAAATTTACTCAAGGCAAATTCAGTTGGATTTGGAAGGTCAGTGTCAATCCATGCTATTTCTCCAATACTGTAGCTGTGAGTAACGGTTCCTGCACAGAGAACAGTTCCTGAGGTGCTGGCTCCTGTTTTTAATTCAGATGGACGTTCTGATTCATTCTCCAGTGGTTGGAGGCAGGGAGACTGTGGAAGGAAAAGTCCTTTTTCTACTGAATGCCAAGCTGAGCCATGCCAGAGTTCTTCAGGACAGAAATGTCTGGTAAAACAAATGGTACTTCCCTGGTCATTCCTTTGTTTAGGTGGCAGTATTGTTTTGAGAGGTAAACGCTTGACACATTTCTCATTGTCTTCCCAGTAACTGTGGCAATATTGCAGTGGGCATCGATTTGGTGGGGGCCAGACCTGAACTGTGTTTTTGCAAACATTGAATTAAGCAGATCTGCCCTCTGCAAGTATGTCCTTGGGGTCCCACCATCTGTAGTTATGGGTTTCACCAGCTGCAGGAGAGGGTGGTCACTGTTCTTCATGACATTTTGAAATGCAGAGCTGCCACAGAAAGTACAGCATAATGACAAAAGGCACCACAGGAGCAGGTGTTTAACACAGAGAGAGACAGTTTCCCAACCTAAACAGGCTGACACATGTTTCCATTTTTTAATAGTCCCACTTTCTCTCTTTTGGCCCCAGATGATGAATCTGCATGGAGCCATTCAGTGCAGGAACTCAGGTATGAAGTCCTCTTCCTCTTTTTGGGTGGAAGAATTTGTCCTCTCCAGTTTTCAACCACATTTTCATCTGCTGTGGAAAGTTTCTGGAGGGATCAGATTCCATTAAATCGCTAGAATCCATTTTTGTGTCCCCTTCAGCATTGTGGGTAATTATGGATGCAGGATTAGCTTCTGTAACTTCTGCATCTTCTGCTGATGCAACTTGCTCCTGCTCTCTTTTTGCTTTGGCAGAGCAAATCCGCATGAAGCGATCAACTCGAATGGGTAAGTTCTCATGTTTGAACAGGCCATGTTTTACAGAGACTGGTGCTTTTGAAGAGGGGAACCATTATTCCTGTCCACAGTGGTAACTTGGAAGTCTTATAATGTGTGGCACAATGGATGTTATCTCTATCCCCATTTGCTGCAGCGTGTCCTGCTCTCCTCACTAATGTTTGACACCCAGTCTCGTAGGTCAGTCTGGATGTCATTATATGGATCCACTTGATGCATTTCATTTGTGTCTTCATCTGGAATGATGATGGAGTCTTCTGCAATCTGGGCTTTCAGGTATTTCTTGCACCTCTCTGATTCAAGAGGGCTTCCAGAACTGTCATCACCCTCTGCCTCACTGAGAGCCACAACAGTGATGGCATGTATTAGCTGCTTTGCATGGTCCAAGCTTTGTGCCTGAAGAAGCTTTGCTATTCCCCTGACAAAGAAGTCTTTGACACGGTGTGACTTGCCCACTGGCAGACCATCTTTATGCAGTGGGCAACATCAACCCTGATGTAACAGGGAGGACGTTTTGCAGACTGGTTCCCAAGTAGCACACGGAAGCATTCATCAATGTATGATTTCAGGTTAGGACAAGGAGTGAAGGCCTTCACCAGAGCACCAAGAATAGCCAGGGAAAAGTCACTCACAGCTTCTTTTGGTACAGCTGCGCCTGCACGAAGCCATTCTGTCAGCCATGTTGCAATAGTGTTAATGTCATGCCTTTCTGATAGCATTTGTATGACTGGGACTGAGCAGTTGTCTCCCTTCAGAACACCTTGGTATAAGAAGATGTGGCCAGATGTACCATTTGGTCGTGCCCGTTTTCTGACAACTGAACCAGTTGCATCAAAGCAAACTACTGAGGGACATTTTTTGGTCAGTGCCTTAAACATGTATCTGAGTTTGACTCCAATAGTGACAAAATAATTTATCCAGACCAATATCTCTTATACTGCCACTGTTGGGTGTGCTATACTTTAATAACTGCAAAGATAGAACGGGGTCTTTGTCGCCTAACTCCAAATCTTTTCTCTCCTGCTTGACTTTGCGTAAGGTTGCCAGGTTTGGAAGGTGACTTGGCTCGGGATCTCCTATATCCATCAACTCTGATGCCTTTGCTGACCTCCATACAGATGGTTCCATCCTGCCCTCACACAACTCTTCTGAAATCTGTGCACGAAGGGTTCCTGACATGAATCTTTTGGACTGGCCAGTGTGCAGGGAGATGTCGGCGCCTTCAATGGAACACTGGAGCACCATTGGGCTGTTGACTGTTGGCTCTCTGTCATTTTAACATGACCTTGACACTCTTTACAGAAGCCTATGATATCAATGTACTTACTAGTGACAGTTGGATAAACTTTTGATCTTTGGAATACAAATTGTACAAGTGCTTTTCAACTTTTTCCAAACCAGATCATTAATTATATGACTCCATGTGCCAGGTTTTAAAATTGTGTAATTCCTTTTACCAGATGATGAAAACTTGTCATTATATTCAACTTTTTCTGGTATAAATTTAATCCAATCTTCAAATGGAACTTCAAGCTGAAAATCTGAACATTGTTCAGGAGAAGTGACGTCTGAGTCAAACTCAGTGTCCACAGGGCCTTCAGGATCACTTCCTTGATTAACTTCCAAGCATGACCAGATGTTTTGTCTGTTTAGCTTTACAAATGTGTACAGATCTTTTGCAGACATTTTATTTCCCAACTGCTGACTTATCTCTGTCCAGACAGCGGCAGCTGGAGTGGCTATATGGCCGTTTTCTAGAATAGCCTCTTTTGAGTTGCAGAGAACTGCGAAAAGAGACTCTCTGTCTACTGCTGGCTGTCAAAGCATCTAGTTAAAAAATAAAAAGGCTTTGATTAGCATTGCTTAAAATCTTGCCCACATGATTTCAAAGAAGCCACAAAACATTGGTATTCTAGCAGTGTCTGCACAATTACAATAGTCTTGAACTGAAAGAAGTAAAGTTGGCTTTCGTAGTTTAATTTCTAACGTTTAAGCTAATTAAAAAAAATCAATAATGCATTGTTACTAGTCTAGTGACTTGATAATTTAAGTACCTGTTAAATTTAAATTTTCCCTTGGAATTATTTTTGAATTTTATTCAGAAGATGTGCCCTTTATGCATATGCTTAAGTGTATATGATCCAATATAAATGTAAAGGATGCAAGATAGTGCCTCTCTATCTTTCATTAGGTTTAAAAAGTCTGGACTTCAAATATAAGTTGTGAATTTAAATAAATGCATATGTGAGCTAGCCATGTATACATCCTCTCTGCTTTTATGGGGATGGATTGCATTGAGTCAATATTTTATGTGAAACCTGAGCATTAATTTACTTACCTTGTTCAAAAATCGAAATTGGAGGGTTGGAAAAATTCCAAAAATTATTTATTCAAAAGTATTTCTCTGAGATTGCTAGAATAACTTTAACGAGAGGTTGGAATTACACTTGCTCTGCCGCCAAAACAAGATCAGGGATGGGGGAGGGGGTTCACTACAGTGTGGGTGGAGCCAATCCCAGTTGACGTTGTATGAGAACTATGTCAAAGTTCGCAAAAATTGTATGTGCTTTTAAAAATCCTTGAAGCCCATACACATTTAATGTCAAACAGGATGAAATGAAAATTGTTGCATTTAAAATATATTTACTAAATATTAAGTACATTACTTGGATGAACTTTGTTGAACCAGTGACGCACTTCCGGTTTACTCTGCAAAAACTTTGCTCAAGCAACTAGCATATTAGCTATGGATTTTTTTTAATTATTTTTACCCATTTGCTGCATAATCAGCATAAAGTAAGTCAACAATGTGAATATAATTGTTCAGACCACCTCTGGAACCAAAGCACAGTTGAACAGGTTATACACATTATGTCAGGGTCACGGCTGCATGTCCTTTATTGGCAGGATTCAATTATTCTGGAGAGAGAGCGCGCTACATTGGAGAGAAAACAATGCTATCTTGAAATGAGACAAATTTCTTCTTGTTCTAAATCTTTACTGAAGTTCAAAACAAAAGGTACACATTGTACAACAGCTGAAAATCTGAAGAATTTAAACGAAGTAGCCCACTTCAGTTTGTTTGGAGCCAGATGGGGTGATGGTGACGTCATCGGCCAAAATTATAACTTTTAATATCTCAAAAACGAAACCTGCACAAACGGAGCACTAACCATTCAGACTATTTGCTGAATTTTTTGACGTGGGTGGGGTGTCAGCTTCACACAGCTGGGAACCTCTGGTTTAAGCTGAGAAACTGAAAGAATTACAATAAAAATCAGTCAGTTTTACCTGAATCTGTTGCTCAGTGAATCTTAACGTCTGTTCTTCACACCGAGCTGCTAATGCAGGCAGATCTGCACTCTGCTGCCCTCTGCTGATTCACTTTGGTATAACTGCTTGTTGCAGACGTCTGTGGAGAAAATGTAAAAAAAAAAAAAAAAAAAAATCAGATTAATCTGAACAGAGCCAAATAAAGAGAAGCAGCATTCAGCATCTATTCACCATAGATCTGGAATAAACTTCCAGAAAACTAAAACAGCTGAAACCGTGAGTTCCTTTAAATCCAGAGTAAAACCAGCTGGTTAGAGTTGACTTGGAAACAATCAATAAAAAATGAATAATCTGATGTTTAATGTGTCTCTATGACTTTGTGTGTTTATGATCACCTTGAACTGCCTTGTTGCAGAAAGTTGCTACACTAATAAACTTCATTGATTGAGTTTATGGAGAACTCTGTCACATTATAAACCAGTATAAAAACTCATACAGGGACAGTAAAGTTAATCTTTGAACTGGACTAAAACTATATTCAACTATATTGACTGGGAGGAAGGAAACTGAAGCCAAGTCCACTTTATTAGTACACAATATTCAACAATACGGCACTTCAAAAAGCTTTAAACCATAAAAACACAGCAGCCTTTGAAGCAAGAAATAAACTTTATAAATTCATCATTAAATGATTCAATGTGTTGATCAATGTTCCATTTTCTACAAATCAAAGCAGCTCCAACCTGCTGGTTCAGTCTGGATTTAAAGGCATTCGGTGCTGCAGCNTGGATGCAGAAAAGAATGGGAACATTTAATTTTTATTGCTAAAAACAATTTTTAAAAATAGAATATTATTAATTTTGTAATCGACAGGGTCATAAATTATTTCTGTGAACAAAAAAAACTACTTTGTGGGGGGGAGCGACAAGAACATGACAGTTACGTTTTGTAACGGAAAGACGGTGACTTAGTGTAGTGGTTGGCAACAGGAATTCATCTCCACACCGGAATCAGGGTTCAGGATAATTTTATTCCTGTTTAAAACAAAAACATGTTCAGCAACAGCTCCTGGCTCTGGCTTTCCCACTCACACCTCTCCCCAGCGCAGCTTGGCGCGAACTCACAGGAATGGGTTAAAACCAACCAAAGTTCACAAATAATAAAATAAAATCTGCATTCATATAAAACAATTAAAATAATTAAAATAAAGCCGAAACAGAAATAATCTGCCCAAAAGTTACAATTTTACATTATAATATAAAAATATACAAAATGCATACATTTAACAACCAGATAACATTTTGAAATAACTCACATACCTGTTTAAAACAAAAACATGTTCAGCAACAGCTCCTGGCTCTGGCTTTCCCACTCACAACTTTACCGACCAAAAGAACAAAAATAAAATAACCATGTTGGCACGGTAAACTGGATAAATGTCACCAACGTGGGAATTAAATACCCAGAACAGTGTTGTGCTAAACATCAAAAAGTTAAACTATTTATAACTTATGAGTTGAACAGCATACTTTTTCTTTTTACATTTTGAATATTTTAATGTACAAGCAAAAGACAACTCTGTACACTTACCTCTCCCCAGCGCAGCTTGGCACGAACTGAGGAGGGCAGCGGGAACACACAGGATATAACGCAAAAACAGGAAGTAAGAAAATAAAAGCTTCCCCACCAAAATAAAATACAATTAAAAAACAAAGGAAAACAAATATTCATAGATGAGGGTGGATTTTTACACACTAGGCACCAAAAATAAAAGCAATATAAAACAGAAATAATATATAACACATGTCAATTCAAAGAAAATTAGTTTTGAGAAGGTTCATAAAGAAAAATAAATAAAATTAACTCTGCTACATTAGCAGCGCTGCTAGCAGCTCATTTCTCTGGAAAGCTGACAGTAATAAAGAAGAGAAAAGCAGAGAAGCTGGTTGAGAAGCTAGTTCTGAGCTTCAGTTTTGTGCCAACAGTGTAAAACTCCGGAATTACATAATATTAGCTTGGTGTGATGGGAGTTTTATTTTTCATTTGAATTTTAAAAATAATAAAGTTCATGATCTGACTCTTTATCATTATGTTTGGGCCAACAATACAAAATAAAAGACAAAATAAAATATCTAGGTTTATTTAGTCCATTACAACCAGAACCTCGAGGTTCTCCATTGCTGAACGTCACTGCAAATCTGTGCTGGTGGTAACCTTCATGGTAGCATTACTTGTTTAGCTAGCTTTAGCTTTTAAGCTACTTTTAGCTTTTACATAGGTTTATTCACATTCCATGGAATATATCAGTGTAATTCAACATGCTAGTAGTAGCCTAGATGTCATGAATTGTGGTGATGAAGCGGACCCAGGTTATTGTGAGAGAGAATGATGATTTAATGGTGAAATCCAAAGTCCAGGCAGTACAGAATGGACAGAAGGCTAATGGCTAACAACTGGTAGCAGCTGGTACAAACGAACTGACGGCAGACAAGACAAGGACCCGACAAAGAACAAGGAACACAGGTGGGTTTAAATACACGGAGACAATCAGGGAAAACAAGAACAGGTGTAACTAATCAAGGGGAAGACGGGACAACACAGAGACTCCACAGAACACAGAACTCTAAAACACACAGAAACCCAAATCCCTACACTAGATGCTATCATTAGTATTTTAGCTAGCTTTAGATTTTTAGTTAATTTTGACGGTTTTTTCACACTGCATGGTCTATTTCTTACTTTTCTGCAAGTCTTCAGCAGTTGGCTTCAAATGCTTTTGCCATTTTCACCAAAACCATTCAGCATTCACTCTTGCATTTTTGCAGGAAATGCACACTTTCTAGTTTCCACTGTGTTGCATCATCTTCTTTCTCCTATTTTAGACGGCAATATGTGAGCATTTGAGATCTGATGAGCAAAACTAAGTTTCCTAGGTGGTGGATATTCTGTGTATGTCATACCGAAGAGCACTGTGTACAAGACGACTTTTCATTTCCAAAACAGTTTTCTATTTCTCCTTAGTCTATTCAGGCCAGAAATAAATTGGTAGCATTTTCCTTTTCAATTGTGTTTAAGTTTGTAGTACATGACAGGTATAGTGGATGTAATGATGCTATGAGGAACTGCTTTTAACAGTTTACAATGTCTGACTGGATTGCCAGATACCAAGCGCAGAGAGAAGTTATTTTTTTCTNATGCTTTGACACAAAATGGTTTTTTCTCCACAATTTTGTTAAAAGTAAAGAGGGTTAGATAATAAAATATACAATAACTATTCTTTTCTTTTTTATTTAAAAGGAAAATCTCAAGGAACTCAAAGTGAAAACAGCTGCAGCTGCAATAATCCATCCTGTCACTTGGAGGAAATTTAGAATCACACAGAAAAACTAAAAAAGCGAATCAAACTTAAAACTCTGAACTAAGAACTTCTGATCACATAATAGCAATTAACTATATCTGCCATGGTAAATCGTTACTGACAACTATAGTGAGTAATCCCTAACAGTAATATGATCATACCGCATGTAATCATGTGTACATATGTATTATTGTTATTAAGAGTGAGCTAAGAAAATGTATGTCTGTATCAAACAAGCAGCCCTTCGTGTTACTCTGTAAACAGGAAGTAGCTCCCAGTCTCAAAAGGTTGGTGACCCCTGCTTTAGACCTTTTGCTGACACATATGGTGTAGAGTGTGAACAAATAATAGTACTTCCCAATGACTCAGTGCTGTCTGACCATTTTTAATGACTTTTGAGATAGACAATGTTTTAAAAACTTTTAAAGAATGTTTTTCACTGACAAGGGAATCACATCCCAGATAGCACACAATGTTAAATCAACGTTGAATTATAGTCAGAATGGTTGATTTTTGGTTGAAGTCGACAACTGATGGTGGATCAACCATCAAACAACCATCCACCTCCAGCCAAGTAACCGATGTTGAAACTGTGTCATTGAGTCAATGTTGTTTTGTGGTTGAAATCTAATGAATGAAATGCCGAGGTCTGATCAACGTCTGATCAATGTTGAATCAATGTCAGCTGTTTTGCCGCACCCCTTCCCCTCCTCTCCTCCTCTCCTCATCAGAGCTCTGGGTCAGCATTTTATTAGTGAGTGGGGGGTATTACATTCTAAATTAACCACTGTAGAGGATAGTGGGTGGAGATTCATTTCTGTACATTTTCTTACTTGTTCATAACAATTCTCACTGACTGTTTGTGTGTGATATATTGACACAGAAACATCTACAACTTACTACAAGGAGTGGAGCGGTCCACCCCTACGTTTATATGAGTGGGATGTCCCAAACACACCTGATTCGCTGTTGGCAAAAGATGTTAATTCAATGTTGAATTGCCATCATGTGCAATCTGGGTACAGAACGGAATCACAACTCAGTGGTGTCAACACATAGTGCTTAAGTTAAAATGTGATTCACCCTCACCTAAAAGGGGTTGTGTTGTGGTGGCGAAGGGGTTAAGCACAACCCACTATGGAGGCCTTAGTGCTCAATGCAGCTGTCGCGGGTTTGATTCCCAACCTTGGCGACCTTTGCTGCATGTCTTCCCCCTTCTCTCATTACCCACTGTTGAAGAAGATTCTAGGTTATAATATTTCTTAAGAAAACTCTTTTGGCTCGATCTCCTTCGATCCCAGGTTCCCCCGGCGGGCCACATGTAGCCACACAAAAACGAGTGTTGACGTCACAGAATTACAGAGTTTAATCCAATAGAAGACAACGCATAAAATTACAACAGAAACTGCAGAACAACAGAGACATACATTCATTTATCTGACATAAATGGAAAGAAGAAGAAGGAAAGAAAGAAAGAAAAGTAAAGACGTCTTTGGAGAATTGCAAGAGGAAATCTAATTTACTTGTGTGTAGAAAGTTTTGGAATTATTTGTGTACTTTTCTTCATTAAAACCATAATTTTCTTCATTTTGACCTGGGTGTATTNCTCTGGTGTCAGCTGCTTATCAGAGCTGAGGCAGAAGCTACATTCACATGGGTCACATGATCTCACACAAAGCTCTCTGATTGGCTCACATGCTCTCTATGCCTTCAACTGAACTTTCAGAAACTAAGCAGGTAAAAAAGAAACGTAACAAGAAACAGAGTTTTTCCTGCTGGATGAAGTCTAGTTAATCCTGAAGGTCAGAGCGAAACTGTTCCGCTGAAGATGCAAAATCACAAAAACATTTGTTATGTGGATGAATTGACGAATATTGACGTGAAGCTATTCATCTCTCATATTTTCTATGAAGGTCATTTTATCATTTTTCTAAAACAGTGCTGGGAAATTTTGGATGCATTCTGGCTAAATTAGTTTTACTCCCAGCACTTTCCCACGTGTCAGTGATCTGTGGACACAGCGATAACAGAGTCAACATTTAGGAGGCTGAGCTGAGAACAGCTGCACCATCTGCAATAATCGCATATTATTCCAAAGAGCACAGAGAAAGCAAACATAAATTCAACAAGCAACCATTTAAATATCAAAGAATAACTTAACACATAACGACTATTTCCCTGTTCAAACTCTCATGGATCCCAGCAAAATCTGCTCCATGTAGAACCAGTTAAACTGCAATGAATTCCCAGCAAACCTCTCTGATCCCTTCGGTCCCGTCTTTGGTTGGAAAGTCTCTCAGCTGTCACTCATCAGACACGAGACCAAGAATACGTTTGTTGTCTTAGGATGCCGGTAGTTCCAGAAACACAATGCAGGCATCAACCGGTCTCTGCAGTGACCAGTTCTGTTCTGTCCATAGGAACAGTTCAGAAGGTGTTCCTTGTGAGCACCCAGGGTCTGTGAGAGACCCAGGACCTCACAGACCCACTGACTGTCCCACAGATCTTCTTTCAGGAACGCCTTTAGCACCTAGCAGATGTTTACAATCTGTCTAAACTTGAAAGAGAAGCTATGGAGAAATATGTAGAAAAATCCCCAGCTGCAGGGATAATCTGTCATATTGTAGCCAATAAAAACAATTCCTCTCTCCTACTGAAGCAGATCTAGCTCCTACTATCTTTTCCAGAAAATGAACAGCTTTTAAGATACCTGTGGGTCACTTGGGGTACTTGTTCATCATGGGGTTGTTAAATGCTCCTGCTGTTTTCCAGGACCTTGTTAATTATGTCCTCTGAGACTGTAACATCTTCTCTTCATCCATCTGGATGACATGCTCTTCTTCTTGAAAAGTGTTACAGAACATCAGGTACATATTGTTACATCTGGAAGGACCCAAATGCAGAAAAAAAATGTACACAGAGTACCTTCAGAAAATAGGTACAACTGGAAGGAGGAAGATCAGAGAGAGTAGATCGTGCAACACAGGAACTGAACAGAAGGATTCAGCAAGGGGCGACTGTGGCTGTGTGGGTAGAGATCGGAAGGTTGTAGGTTTGATTCCAGTTTCCTCCTGCCTCATGTCGATGTGCCTCTGGGCACCAAACTGCCTACTGATCTGCGTATCGGTGTATAAATGTGTTTGTGAGTCCGAATGGGTGAATGTGACTCTAGTGTAAAGCGCTTTGAATGGTCAAAATGATTGGAAAAGCGCTATATAAGTTCAGTACATTTACTATAGCAATGACAAACATAAACACAAAAGTTGAAATACTGAGGCAGGGTGGAAAATAACAAAACATAAAACAAGACTAAGACAAAGGGAACTTAGCTAAGACTCAAAGGAACCAGACACCAAAAAAAGAAGCAAAGGAGGCTGAAGGCAGAAACAAAGGCACTCTGAGAGTAATGACACCTCACTAGAGGAGTCATTACACCTCTAGTGAGGAGTAATGACTCCTTAGAGGGATCCGGAAAATCAGCCATGACACAGAAGTGAGCAGAAAATTCAGATTTATTAAAACCCGGCTCAGACCGGGCTCAGGAGGGAGCGCCCGGGGAGAAGAAGCGTGTTCAGCAGAAGTACCAAATCCAGATCCAAATCCTTGGCCAGATGGGCCGAAGTCATGCCCGATGAGGCAGAGAGCAGAGTAGGTATCTGTGGGAGTGGGTGAGAGCGGAGTATCCAAAACAGGCGTGGGTCAAGATCCAGATGGGCAATCAGAGACAATCCAACAAGGGCAAGGCAAAGGGGCAAATCCGGGGAACAAGAGCGTGGTTGAAACGATGAGGGCGAGATGGGACTGCTGGAACACTGCTAGCTGAAAGCATTTGATAATCTGGCAGCGTGGTTGAGACTGAGAGAGGGATAAGAAGGGAAACAATCAGGGAGTGACACAGGTGCAAGGAGTAACGGAAATGAGGGACATGACATGGATCCGCTCAAAACAAAAGACAGAGAACCATGTCAACATCACAGGAGGTCAAAGAGTTCTCAGGAGGCTGAGGCTTGGAGAACGGATGGTGAGTCTTGTTGGGAGTACAGATGGGCCCTGGACCCTTGGAGGAGCCCAGCAGAGACACTGAGGGATCCTCAGCAGGGTTTTTTCAGGAAACACAAGTGAGTCCACCTGGACTCCCTCACTGGAGAACTGAGGAACAGAAACACAAGACATCTGTGAAAACCTCCAGAAAGGGAGTGGAGGCGTTGTGACCACAACATCTGCAGCAGGAGGAAAATGAAGCAGGAGGCACTGAGACAGTTGGTGGAGGAAGAGTTCATGCTGGGAGATGGAAAGTCCTCTGAAAGCTTGTCTGACCAACAGAGACTCAGACTGGAGAAAGCTAGCTCCGGTTCATCCAACAGCAATGGAGAAGTCAGAACCTCAAGATCTGGGCTGAAGTTCTCCTTCCTGTCATCCTGCTGGATCCACCGTTTGGCAGAATCCTCAGGGAGAATGTTTGACTGATGATACTCTCTTTACTTCAATATAATTAAATGTAAGCTTTGAGCTCCAATTATTTGGTGATATTTTATTCAGAACTCAGTGATGAACTGATGTCCAGCTTCAGCAACAATGCAGTTCAAAGAGATTTACATCATAAAATCACAAAAATATAGTTATAAAAAAAAACAACATTTTGACAATTGGGAAAATCAGTAACAAACTTTACATTTTGATGAGTGCCATCATCACAACACATCAAATATGTTGGTCAATGTTCATTTTATTTTGGCCACTGAAGACAAATATTCTCCTCTGATCTGCGACCAAATGGACAACAACCCATGAAGCAGCACGGCTCATCGTGCTTTTATTTTGAAAACCGACACGCAAAATGAAGCAGTCACGTCACCCATGCAATGCCAGGCCTCTTTTGTTGCCGGTCACGTGGTTTTCAGCAAGACAACACAAGCCTCGGGGTTTCATCAGACACGCCCCCTTTTTACTCGGCACAAGCCTGATTCAGATGGCCCATCACTAGTCTACCGTTAATTATTCCCAGCTGTGTCTTGTTCCCTGATTACCTCTGTGTGCCACCTGTGTTCCGTGTTCTTTGTCAGATCTTTGTCGAATCTGTCTTGTCTAGCTGCCAGTATTGTTCGTTTTCACCAGTTGCTACCAGTTTAGGGCCTTAGCCCTCCGCTCTACTGTGCTGCCTGGATTTTGGAATTATTTGTGTACTTTTCTTCATTAAAACCGTAATTTTCTTCATTTTGACCTGGGTGTATTGCATCTGCCTCACCACTTCACACCGCATTTCATGACAAATTTAGATGACAAATTTTGAGAGATTTTCTGTGTTCAGTTCAGTCTCTGTTGTTCTACCCCTGGATTGTCCCCAGCTGTCCCTCATTTCTCCTGATTGCCTTCCCTGTGTATTTATGCATACCTGTGTCTCTTTTCCCTGTCGGGTCCTCGTCTATTGCCGTGTCTATAGTCGTAGTTGGATGTCGTGTCATTACCCTGTTTACCAGTGCAACTAGTGTGGAGTTCCTTGCTTCTAAGTTCACCTGTGCTTCCTGGCTTTTTGTTATTTCATCTTTAAAACGTCATTTACTCTTCATATCTGGGTCCACCGTGTCCATCTCAAAACCCTCAACTGATGACAACATGCTGCTTTAGAGAGCACAGGCATGGCTTATATATTAGGAACCAATTGGACATATTTCAAAAAGAAAGAGAAAAAAGACTAGAGTGTCAATATATAGCCCAGTTGTTCTCCAAGAGAGGTGAGTAGACTGTGCGAGTTTGATTTTAATTCTAATTTAACCTCCAGCCTTATGGTCTCAGCCTCATTCTGACCTTCGTGTTCCTGCCTGTTCAGGTGGAAAAATACCCACACCTGTCCAAACTCCCACTGTCCTCTGATAAGATGTCCTTGCTGTCCCGTCCAATCATGTCACTCCGCTGATGTATAAAAGCAGCGGGCCCAAAGGGAGTGGACATGATCGAGCCATGGCCTTCCTGTGGATCCTCTCCTGCCTCGCCTTTGTCGGCGCCGCCTACGGTGAGACCGGCCTTCATCAGCAGAGTCGCTCAGAGACGAGCGTCTCTGCAGACCGTTTACACTGCATGAGCTTAGAAAGACGTCTAGCTTTGGTTGAAGGGAGAGGAAACGTGTCCTTCTCCTGAGATGCCAGGAGTTTATTTCTAATTGATGTTGGTAATGATGTAATGATGATGTCATCAGGTTGCGGCACACCTGCCATCACTCCCGTCATCACCGGTTACGCCCGTATCGTGAACGGTGAGGAGGCTGTGCCTCACTCCTGGCCCTGGCAGGTGTCTCTTCAGGTAAACTCACACAAACAAAGATGCTTTATTCTGTTAACTTCAGGGATGCTCACTTCCTTTTTAAGAACCATCTCTGATGTAGAAATATTTTCTAGCCGATAACCGTTGCTGGTACAAGGATCGCTACCTCACCCTCCTGCAGATCATCAGTTCAACTGAACAACTCTATGGAGATTTGATCATTTCTAAACTTTGGAGGGTGTTGAATTTGTACATGTGAAGCCAATATTAAACGGGTGGAGACGACAAAAATGTTGCAGAATAAAAGTTTATCTTTCTTAGACTGCATGCTCCTAATGTTTACCGTCAGAAATCAGTGTTTGTCGCGTACTGATCACCAACCTGATGGCCACATCAGCAGATCCAGGTCTGACTTTAGGCTGGAAGAGATGTCACACATGTAAACGTGCTGCTGTCAGAGCAAACGCATCCATCCTCTGATTTTTCCAGGACTGGAAAATACCAACCTAGCTTCTCTTTGCCGTCAAACGGCAGCCTTGGCGTGCAGCCGTCACCTCCTCTTAGTTTATCAGCTGCGTCTCTGAACTGACCTCTGACCTGTGCGGCCTTACGTCAGGCTGCAGAGTCATTACAACTTGCACAGCTGTTAAAATGGGACCAACCTCTGTTTCAGGATTACACTGGCTTCCACTTCTGCGGAGGCTCTCTCATCAATGAGAACTGGGTGGTGACAGCTGCTCACTGCACTATCAGGTAAGCATCACACACCTGAGGTCTGCGTTACCTAAGAAGAAGTGATCAAAGCGTTGGTGTGTTGCAGGTCCGGCGACCGTGTGGTCCTCGGAGAGCACGACCGCTCCTCCAACGCAGAGAGCATCCAGGTGATTTCTCCTGGCAAGGTAAGTGAGACCGTTCACATGACATCCCCTGACCTTTAACCTGCCACTCCTAAACATGTCACCTCCTGCCAGGTGTTCAGACACCCCCAGTACAACAGCTACACCATCAATAACGACATCACCCTGATCAAGCTGTCCAGCCCCGCCCAGCTCAACATGCGGGTTTCCCCCGTTTGCCTGGCTGGGTCCTCCGATAACTTCCCTGGAGGCATGAAGTGTGTGACCTCTGGCTGGGGTCTGACCCGCTACAACGGTAACGGCTGCTGACGCTCACAAGCCTTTACGAGAGAATCAAGAGATTGCAAGCAACAAAAACTTTACAGTAATGAATAACACAGGGGTCCTGTCATATTTTGTCATATTTTTCAGACCTGTTTTTCTATTCAAACGTTCACTTCGTTCACTAAATCCATAAAATGTCTTAAGTCATCTTCCGGGTTGAAATTAAGAACCCTGAAAATTGTTTTTATTCCTGAGTAATAATCATGTCTTTACTGTAGTAAATGGACGGGGCCGCCTGACTTGGAAAATAGTTTCTAATGAGTTTGAACGTTCTGCTGGTGACTGTTGTGTGTTTTTCAGCCGCTAACACCCCCGCCCTGCTGCAGCAGGCCGCTCTGCCCCTCCTCACCAACTCTGACTGCAGTCGATACTGGGGCAGCAACATCACCAACCTGATGATCTGCGCCGGAGGGGCCGGAGCGTCTTCCTGCATGGTGGGAGTTCTGACCCGGTTCTGTTCATCCAGTTTGACCTCCCAGTTTTCACCAGCCTGTTGGGTTTCTTTGCTCTGTTCCTCAGGGTGACTCTGGAGGTCCTCTGGTCTGTGAGAAGAACGGAGCCTGGACTCTGGTGGGCATCGTGTCCTGGGGCAGCAGCACCTGCAGCACCAGCTCTCCCGGCGTTTACGCCCGCGTCACGGAGCTGCGCGCCTGGGTCGACCAGACCATCGCTGCCAACTGAGCGTGCTCAGCGGTCGGCCTCCACTTCTAGCCTGATCTACAATAAAACACAGAAACTGACTAAACCTGCTGCCATGTCTTGTTNTTTTGTTGTGCTATTGTATTTTGAGCTAAACAAAATGAAAGCCGTTCTTAGTTGGCATATCTATCTATAGACCTATAAGTGGGGAGAAAAAAAGAGCCAAACAGAGGAGAAAAAAAGAGAAATTTTAAATAGCATTTGGTGCTACAAGGTTGCCTAGATTTCTATCAGTTCAAGATCTCTAAAAATTTGTGAACTTTATTTTTTGCATTAAGCTGTTGGTCAGATTGTGCGCCTTTCGACTAGAGATTTTGGATTACAATGACAAACCTAACAAATATTTAGACTGTAAAGTATAGGTCTTTTAAGGTGGGATTTTTTTTTTCTGCTGTGTCATTTACTCTCACTTAGTAACTTAAGTATTGATTTTTACACCTCTTAAATATTCTCTGAAGTGTTACTTTTCCTGTTTTGTCAGAACAATAATTAAAAAAAAAAAAACCCTTGAAATGCTCAAAATACTTTCATCTTATTCAGGGCATGTTGTTTTCGAGCAGAACTTTCCAAAATAGACCTAGGAGTTTTATTCCTACACCATTAAATTGCTTGCACATTAAATCTTTTTTTACTCTTATAAATTCATCCCTATTATTTTTGAACCATTCAGACACTTTGGGATGCTCTTTTAATCCTCAATCATGTTACACTGACATTTTGCAAAATGACTTAATTAGTTGCGAGATGATCTAACAGATGTTCTCCTTTTTAATAGCTTTCTTCCAGCTCTTTTCCATCCTTTTGTTGCCTGATCTCAACTTAGTTTTTAATCAAATCTCTGCCATCAGATTCAAACGTGTGGACAAAGATCATACCTTTGCAGGAACGGGAGTAAATATCAAAGCAACATGATGATGATACTGGCCCCACCATTTATCACATTAAGAATCCAGAGTGATTTCTTAATATCTATGATTTTGAAAGTGAACTAAAAACCTTTAATTTTTTGTTTTCATCTGACCACAGCAGATGACATTGGGGACATGTTGTGTCCCCCATACTGTGTATGAAGAATTGCAAGTTGGGCTTCTTGTGTTTTAACAATACCATTTTTTTCTTGCAATTCTTGTCTAGTGGATGAATAATAGTTATGTCAACAGATTCTCCCAACTGAAATGTAAATATCTGCAAATCCTCCAAATCCTACCCGACCCGTCAGCCTGTCTCATCAATTTATGGACGTTGTATCCTACAGTGCTCTGTAGGATTTCCACAGCTTGGGATGTTGTTGTTTGACATAAACCTTAAATTCCTCTATAGGTCATCTGTATTTATAGTTATTAACAAAGAGGTGTTTACTAATCAGGCGACATCTGTTGGCAAATTGATAACATTGGATTATAGTTTACCGGTATTAGAGTATAGACTCCAAACTATTTTCAAAACTTTGTGGAAAAGAATTTTTCCTTCCACGTCACAGTGTGGTTTGAACCTCACAAACTGTTTAAAAAGTGAAAAATTGGAACTCGCACTGAACTATAAAACTAACAATTGCCCTGCAAAAAAAAAAAAGTATAATTTTTTTTTTTTTACTAAACGGTGAAAAATGTACAAGAACCCCCCTCCTTTTTCCATACAGTGTACAATGCGTTTCTGACACACTGAAGAGTCCTTAGAGTGCATATGTGTAAACAGGTTATCAAGCCCCTCGCTATCGCCTCCGCAAAACAGCATTTGCCAAGATAAACACTGCATCAAGTAGCTGTAAACCTGGTCCGGCATTGAGTTAGCAAAGCCACTGAGCTGCACCTCGTGTGATGTTGCTGCGTCTGCATCCATCGCAGTGAGAGTAATGCGAGTGCTGTGACATTCTCCTGGTTTTAGTGAGGCCACAGAGAAAGATATGGTCTGTCAGCATGACACAGATTGCTTGCTAGATGCCAAGAGAGGGAAAGTGTAGAATGTGTGGCTCTGCACTCAGTGGCCTTAATTTGCATGGAGTAGTTTGTATTCCAAAGTGGTTTGTAAAAAAAAAAAAAGATGTGCGAGCAAGAGATTGGTATGTGCAAGCTACTGTACAGTAACCACTTAAAAAGCATTTGAAAACCCCTTGCATGCTACAAATCTCTATCTCTGTCTCTACCCCTCACCAGAAACAGATCTCCAAGCGACCTGCCTCCATTAAGTGGATCTGCTCCAGAGTATAACTCAGCCCCGAACCCCCAGACCCCGCCGAGATTTCAGGCTGTGGAGCCAGCCCACCGTCATTGCCATCTCTCTGCCCCAGACGTGGCGCTCAGAGAGCGAATTTAGAGATTGAGACAGCGGGGGCAACACGCCAGCGTCGTGTAACTCCTGGTGCAGGTGGGAGAGCTGGAGCTGGACACGGCCCATCCCTCTGCTGTAAGTGGTCATTAAAAAGCTGTCTGACAGTGCTTTCCTCTATGAGTGCTAGTGGAGTTGTCCTGCTCACTACACCGGCTACTCCACTCTCAACACCACAAGTTTCAGTTTAATGGTGTCTGCTGGTTAGTACTGATCCATCTGTCAGTGTGCGAGTGCGCTGGCTACCATCTTGCTCTGCAGTCCTGCGCTGGGCCGAGTGTGTCATGTCTTCTCTGACAGTAGTAATTGTTAGGATTGGATTCGGCTCTGTGACTGGAAGACAAGGAGGACAATGGAGAGTGTAAAGAAGAGGAAGTGGCATCTTCATTCCCATATTTTTATTTATTTTTTGTTGTTGTTGGTGGTGTTCCGTCATATTTTAAATGTTATATAAGGATTTCCACCTAAAATGATCTGAATTATTAGTTTAGAGAATCAGAGACTGATCACGAGGTGATGTCAGTTTGGGCCTTCCTGATTTCTTCTGTGTATTGGCCAAATTTGTGTGTTCACAAGACATTTTTAGATGACATTTCTCTGTGGCAACAATATACATTTGTGTGGGCAAAGAGAAAAGGGGAAAAAACATATTTTTTGAATAAGCTGGCAAAGGCCAGGCTGGAATTGTCAGTAATGATCATGTTTGGTGTTGACAGGAACCACGAGGCCTTCTCCGTCTTGTCATGATTAAACCTTTACTCTCTTCATTACAGGTCAAGATATTTCAGATCAGACTCACAGGTACACAAACGTACAAAACTCACACAGAGCGTAGAGGATACTCAGACCAGGAAACCCAGACGAGACTGCCGCCACAAACCTGCTGCGCGTCAAACCTAAATAGCTAACCAAACAGGTGAGTCAAATTACTAATTAGTGGACAAAGGAAAAACCGGTAGTACTCAAAACTAGACACTAGAAACCTCGAAATCAACTCAAACTAAACGGAGAACACAGAAAAATCCACACGAAACATCCCACATATGACAGGTATACTATGTGTAAAGTCTTTTATTTAAAAAGAAACATAATGAGAAGTAGTAAATCTATGGGAGTTGAATCTAGCTCAGTGTTGAGGACGTAAACTTACAGGTGTGAGATTCAGTTTTAATCTACGATTCAAACTTTAAACCAGTTCTTGTTGAACGTGCTCGTTCAACATTTAGTAATCACTAAGGAGACTGCTGCAGAGTCCTGAAACAAAAAGCTTATGATTTGTCACTTAAAAATTGATTAAGAAAGGAGGTTGCACAATCTTTAGGTGACACGTACATGTTACCAAAACAAACCTGAATCCCATGATTTTATCCTGACATAATTGTCGATATTTAACACGTCATCCGTCCATTTTGTATGTAAAACATAAACCAATGATCACTTCCCAGTATCTGTTGTTTTTATTTTATTTTATTTTATTTTTGTCAACCTTATAGTCATTATTAGTGCAACATCAGCAGGTTTACATTCAGAGTTAATAGAAGTAATTTTATATCCATCAACTACAACTATAATATTCCATTCCTTCCTCATCCTTCAGTTCGACTGAATTGCTCTCGCTTCAGGTATTCTGGCAAATGGTGAATAAATTACATGCAGGCACCCAGAACCCTTTATGGGTTTTCATTGGTATTCACTCATAACTGTTCTGGGGTTTTATTTAATTATCCATCTTTGTTTTATGTTGGAAAATCATTGCAGATAATCTAAGGAGCAGGCAACGGAGGATTAGACTGCGTATACCTACACCACCCCTTACCCATACACACACACACATACACACCACTACCACCACCGCCCCTTTCTAGCTTCTGTCTGCCCTGTCCTTTCCTTTTGCCTGTTTCCCAATCCAATCTGTGCCATTCATCAGATGGAAGTGATAAGCTCGGGGAGCACACAGACAAGCACTACGTCAGCCAAGATCTCTGTGACTCTGCTATATTGCAGTAACTGGATATTCTAAGTTATGGCTTGGTTTATAGTACATGATTAAAAAGTAGTACAGGCCACTGTAGCACTCAAAAAAAAAAAAAAAAAGCTGATTTAACATTGTTATAAATTTTAAAGAAAAAAAAAATAACCACAGTCGACCGACGCACCTATTTGCGAGTCACTATTTGCAGATTTTTCTGTGGAATGTAACTCCAAATTATTCAGAGGAACTCTGTTTATTCACAGAGTTTTTTTTTTTTTATCATAGATATCTCAAATATTTAAAAATAATAATAAATAAACGCAGCTTGTAAAGCTGATCTATAGGAGCAATGTTACTTTGACATACTACTTGGTTGGCATTCGTGAGGCACCCGTTCCAGGAGTGCTGTTTAATTTTCGATGCCACTGATTGGCTGCACCCCACTTCCACTGTATAGTGCTAAAAACAGTTTCTGCTGTGTGTAGTAATGCATATCAAGGTACATTTGGTGTTTGAACTATTAAAATGTGTTTTTATTCAAGTATTTCTGAAGAGATCATTTAATCTGTCCAGTTTATAACGGCTCTATAATTTGAAATAATTTTCAAAAACTCTATGGAAACTAGATTTTGAAGTCTTTTAACATTTACGAGGTAACGTCATAATAAAACAATGGTTCAGATTTGATCAGACATTTTACTTTTGTCTAACGTGAAGCTTCCAGTGCTTATATTTAGCTGCTCAAAATCATAATGACTGAATAAAAACAACTTTGGTATTATTGTGTTGTGAGTGGATTTCAAACGTGCTATATGGCTGACTGCAGTAAAATTGCATCTGTTTATGTATCTTTCAAACGTTTGGACATTATGGTAGCAATGCACAACTGAAATGTTCTGGATTTCGACAATTTACTGCTAAATTGTTGAAGTTGGTAATTAAACTTTCAAATGAAGGCAAACATGTTATCACTAACTCACCAACAATCTAAAACAAATTTGTATGCAGATGATATATATATATATTTTTTTCATGTTAGCCCAGAAATGTCCCTTAAACCTCAAAAGTTAGAACATTTATAGCTGAAATAGAAACGCATCCAAAAATAAGCCCATAAAGTCATATCTTATCAAAATCACAAGTGTCGATCATGTCCTTTTTTTTTACAGTTTGTTAAATTATCTTCAGTCAAAAACATAAGCTGCCATTTGACAATTTCATTGCACTTAGAGAGAGCTAAATGCAGTTGTGACTGAGCTTTCCTCTGATATGTGTTTTGATTGTTCTTGCAGCTGAATATATATATATATCCTCTGTGATGCTTGTGTCATAAGATGTGCCGTCTCAGCAGTGTACAGTTCACACACATCGACTTAAACTCAGTAGTCGTTTTTACTGAGATGTTTTGCATTACAGAGCTCACAGCCCGCTTTAGAAAGTCCTAAAAAAATGGCATTGTACGGCATATATCTTCCTCAAACTTTGGATAAAAGCATTCACTTTGTATAATGTTCTGCACTAGACTAACAAAAGCAGACTCACAGTTGCAGCTCGCAACAATGTTAACTTAAACGTTAAAACCAAATTAGAAAACAATTTATTGCCAAGCCACACACAATTCTGCTGCTGGCTATAGTACTAGAGTTCTCTTAGATGTAGTTAAGATGCTCACAGACCTCCCTTAATGCTCCCTCTGAATAAAATAGGAAGTAAATAGTATTAGCGTATACACATTGCCGTCTTTGCACATACGGAAGGAAATCTTTTTGAACCTTTCATATTTTTTTGTCTCCTCAATACGCATTCAGAAGTAGATCTGGTACTCTTCAGACACTGGGAAAATTATCAATGTGTATANAGCGGTCGGCCTCCACTTCTAGCCTGATCTACAATAAAACACAGAAACTGACTAAACCTGCTGCCATGTCTTGTTTTCCTGCAGACCCTCACCTTGACTAACATAAGACGCATTTTCCCCCAAACAGAACAGTTCTTTGAAACATCTGACTTTTAGTTTTCCTTTTCCTCTATGCGAAACACCAAATTCTCATTTGTTTGTTGTTTTGTTGTCCACCAGTCTTTACTGGCAATTTTTGGATCAGATCTCAGATTTTTTTCATATCTGAATGTTAAATACTAAGGTCATTATTTTGGGGGACTTTGGCATTCATGTCGACACAGAGGGTGACAGCCCAGATGTAGCCTCTAACCTTATAAAGAAACTCAGCTTTACGCAAAAATCAACAGTCCCACACAGCAAATTTGGAAGTGTTCCATCAAATCCTACAGAGTTAAATTCAAAACTTTGAAATTGCCTATATTGGTCTATTCTGGATGGTGTAAAAGTTACACTTTTGAAAGTGTCATTTGTGATAAAGTTGAATCAACACTCACAGTAGTTGAAATTAAACACACATCAGTGTTGACTTACTCAACACTAGTGTATTTTGTCAAAAGTTAACACTATGAACGTGTTAAACACAGAATGGTGTAAAGTATATATTAACATAGAAATCTGAGTTTTGAAATACTACTGGCAGGATATGCTGTGGTGGTGTAGGGGTTAAGCACAACCCACATATGGAGGCTCTAGTTTTCAATGCAGCTCTTGTGGGTTCACTTCCCGGTCTTCCCCTTCTCTCATTACCCACTTCTTTTTGTCAGTTTACTACCAAATAAAAACCACTAGAGCAATTAAAACCTTTTTTTCAGAAACTACTGACCATTAATAATCCCCAAATTCATTTTAAAAGATATTAGATGCCACAAAAACACCAGCACCAGTTGCAGTATATAATCTACTTTTATTTCAAAACATCAAACAGCACTGACAGCAATATACAACAAAGGTCATTCATTCATGGTACTTTGCACTGAAGGTGAAGCTTTGAAAGTTCATTGGAAGCAGCCATGGATGGTCTTGTGATCACTGATGGTGAAGTGTCTTTGGTGCTGCTCTTGTTTTCGCCAACATGAAGGAGGAAGACTTCCAGCCTGGAAGGAAAAACAGGAAATATAGCAGAAACATTAGGATAATAAATAATATTTTTAAAAGTACTGTGAGCAAAACTAATCAGACCCACCTGTGTGTGTCACCATCATATTCATTCACATTACTCTGCCCACCTGGTTTACAAGCTAAAGCATAAAAAAGTCAGAAATAATTACTAAAGAAATTAGTCAGCTTATAGAAACATTTTGGACAGCATTAAAAGTCATGCCAACCTGTCAGTGTGTCATGTTCATGACTGAAGCCTGTTATGATGACTCCAACACATTTCTTCAAAGAAAAAACATTTAGGCAGTTTTTAGATGTGCCACAGGTACAAAACACCAGAGTCAAATGAAGTGGTGGGAGGTAATGAAGTACAAGTACTTTGTTACTGTACTTAAGTACATTTTTCGTGTATCTGTACTTTGCTTAAGTAGATTTAATAATGGATATTTTCTACTTTTACCCCACTACATTTTACAGTAAGTATCTGTACTTTCTACTTCACTACATTTCTACGTTACTCGTTACATCTAAGTCGCGTTGCTCTTTTTGTCCGTTAAAATGTGAAGTTCAGGGTCTTAAGGTGGCGCCGTAAAATC
>NW_006800005.1:2478177-2502099 GCF_000485575.1 Poecilia formosa | reverse complement strand
TGTCACTCATGCGCTGAATTATTGTGTTGACTGAGGTGTCCGTATATGGGACAACGCTGTGACCAAAGTCTGCATTGATATGACATTCAGGAACGATCCGATTCTTCTGGACGGATCTGTATTGATAAAATTTATTTCAGCTCTAAGTATTTAATATCTAGGTGTTTTATGGGGATGTGGATCTTTCAGATTAATTTGAGAAGCAATTTTGAAGGTAAAACTTAATGTTTTTGTGTCACGTAGTGCGGGGTGCTGGTCTAGACTTGGTCTCAGGTCCGGTGGTCTTGACTACAACTCTGCTACTGGCTCCTGGTTGCATGTCCTCCCCACCCACCTTCTTTACGTTCATGCTATGATAGGACAGGAGACGAGATGTTTCCATCCCTGAAATTATGATGCATAGAATCACATATCTAAGTCTAAACTATGTTACAGAGTAAACATAATAAAAAGCTGCTTTATCTGTGGCATTGCTCATTAAAATGGCACATTTCTGATGTATTCAAATTAAATACGATCGGTTCACTTAATGATATTATATTAGGGATTAGGTAATGCATTCAGCAGGTACTTTTACTTTTAATACTTAAGTATTTTTAAAAGCAAGTACTTTTTTACTTTTACTTAAGTACAAATGTTAATGTGGTAGTTTTACTTTTACTTAAGTACATTTGTTCAAAAGACCCTTATATATAGTTTAAGTTTGGTGTTGAGTATTACTCTTTGTATTATGTGTTTTCTGTTCAGCGTTACTTTTGTCCCTTAAGGCATACCGTAGTTAGGGCAGCGATGACGTCGTCACCTTGCCGTAGCCAACGTTGCTGATTTCTGGTGGGGACGTTTGGTAACCGAACCACTGTGCTAACACGTGGGAAAGACTTGCAAGATATGTGTTCTCCTTATAAGTGCGTCATTGAGAAGTAAGTTGCAATATTTGAGTGTTTACTGAAGCTAAATTAGCGATTTGAAGTTTATTTGTTTGCTGTTATTTCACCTGTTGCTAAGTCCAAGCTAAATGCTATGTGTGTATTATAGAGCATTGTGTTGAACATACATATCTATGCTCAGTGGAGCAGAGGCATGGTTATTAGTTAACTGTGGAGTTAACCTGCGTTAGTTTGCTTAACGTATAATGGCATGGTGTAATGTGTAATGATAGGACACCTTGAACTTATTTTCTGTATTTTTTTTTATTCTAGGAAACCACACACCTTCATGTAGACATATTTATGCCATCCATGTTCATTGGATCAATATCTGCGATACAGTTTGTAAAACAGAGCAGTTAAAGGACCCTGCCTCGTGTCTTCATTAAACATCTGGTCCTGAGCTGAATCCTGGCCTGAGTGGTGTTCTGGCCGACACTCCAGGTTGAGAGCGGTGACAAACCTGAACTGTCCCTAACAGCCCTTCAACTTTAGAGCAAACTCACAACAGTTTTTGAGTACTTTTTCCACCACTGGTCAAATGGCTCAATTGCCTCCTCATTGTGTAGATACGTTCTCCAGAGTCCTGCTAATCACCTAATTATTGTATTCAGGTGGTGCAGCAGCGGCACATCGAAATGTTGCAGGACAGTGACCCTCCAGGACTGAAGTTTGACACCAGTGGCATAGATCAAGCCAACAGTCCAGCACAGCCACTCCCCCGCTTTGCAGTCTACAGCCAAAAACTTAAAGAAAATGACCTCCGTAGCTAAATAATAACTCAAATGGCCTCCAGATTTTCCAGACAGTTTTATTGTTCAGTTAAGATAATAAACAGTCGTATATACCGTGATATCCAAACAAATAAACGTACGTTAAGCGAACTATGTATATGAATCGATACTCTTGTGTAAACGAAAAATAATGCCTCCATAAAAAATAGTCAAAAACATGATAAATTTAACATGGAACTTACCTTGTTATAATAAGCTCCAGACAAGATGCCATACTGCTGCCTCCGCTCCTCAGGCAAACGTGACGCAGTAGCGGAACAAGACGGCGTCGGCNATTGGAATTTAATGTGAAAGACCAAAACAAAAGTGGTATACTCTTGTGAAGTAGAAAGAAAATGATGCATGATTCAAAACTTTTTCTGCAAATAAAAAAACTGAAACATGTGGTGTGCAAAAGTATTCATACACCTTTTATCTGAGTGCAACCAATTGCCTTCAATATATATATGGAAGAGCATTCATTTCCAGGTTTCTGCAAACTGACCTAATAAAAGGGCTACAAGCTTGTTGACTTCTTTAAAAAATGTGATTGCTCTGTTACTGCTGTAGGGCATTTATCCAAACATTACATTTGGATCTGTATATTAAGTTTTCATCATGCGTTAGCTGAGAAAGTCTGCGTGAAATTCAATTTTAACTCCCTGGCTCTTCTTTCTAGAAGTCATAGAAGTTGTAGTTTGTGCTCTCAGAAAAACGAACAGCGCAGAATGAATGACATTCATGCCGCTAATGTTTGTAAATCTGTTCGACACAGCAAATACTGACCATCTTCATTTCTCTGCGCAGTGCAATTTTCCGACACCCTTATCTTATTTCTAGACCTGCCGTACTTAATATCATAAAAATGTATTTTTTTTTTACATCGTAGAACCTTAAAATGAAACAGAACCTCGTCTTTGCACTGCCACAAAACGAATTACCTTCATCTTTTCATTACACACTTTATCTTGCTTCTTTTCTTTTATTTATCTATCTTGGAAGAGCATTCATGTGTCCCTTTCCTTTATCCTTGGAGACGAGAACGGAGACAATGGTTCCGCCGCTGCATTTCCTCCCCATTCTGTCTCTGCCCAGCAAAACATGACGGAACAAATGAACCAATTAATTGTGCCAGTGGCTGTGCCGTCCCACGGGGCGCATCCAAAGAACTGAGACGGCCTGATTAGCTCGCAGGTAGGCCTGAGTGGAGACAGGCAGCTTAGACGACTCGAGTGAGAAAAGCTCAAATAATGTGAAGTAACATACTTAAAAAAACAAAAAAAAACAAAACAAAAACAACTTTACACTGCGTCTGCTCGCATTGTTTTCTCCCCCTTTGGCCTTTCCCGCTGCTGTCGAGACAGTTTTCATCTTAAATAGCCGTATGTGTTAACTTTATCCTGCCAGTGGAGACATTCACAAGTAATTGTTTCTTCAAGTCCGAGTCAAATCTTACTTCTGGAACGAGAAAAGTTAACATTTTCACACTGGATGCGTGTGACCTGGTACATGATTAAGGATTATTGATCCCCACAGTGTTGATGGGAATATAATATGCCCACATCACACTGCTGCCCTGCTCTGTTATAAAAACCAGTCATTGTCCTGAAATCTAATACATGCAGCATATTTTCTGTTTCAGGACATCTGAATGTGGAAGGTCTGTGAAACAGTTTGGAAATGTAAAAGGTTTAATTCTTGCCCTCATTTAAAGTATGACTGTGCATTTCTGTAAAACAAAACTGCCAGGAATGTGGTTATTTCATTTGTTCATTAAGATCTCCATCATCTGCAGTAGAACTACAGCTTTCTTACAGGGATGCAGCAGAAATATAATCACAACTAAAAAATAAAAAAAAAACACAAAAGAAAAAGTTATTAATTTTCCAGGTCCTTACATCTCTCCTTAACACAAACTTTAAAGATTAAAATTATGTTGTTAGCGGATCAATAGTTACTAATCTATCCATATAAAATCACTTCTGTCATCTTTAACACTTAAATGCAAGTCTAGTCTGGAGCCGTGTGAGTAGAAATCACAGGCTCCATCTGCATCTGCAACAGAGACGGATCTTGAAATAAATAACGCCAATACCGCAAAAACTCCACGGTACCTTCACGAGCGACACGCGAGTGCGAAGTACAAGAGCGTTTGAAAAACTTTTGTAACTTTATTTCAATCGATTCTGTGTGCTTCCAGCACACCTAGAAAGGTTTCACCTGACTTTAAACAAGAATGATCAGGTAATACCCTCAGTATTGATCTAACTTGACCCTCTAATATTAGGTGTCTTCCAGACACTCTTCCATCTTTCTGTTATCACACACTCAGTGATCGGAAATTCGTGGACTCTCTGGGAAAGAAGGGGAGAAAAAAACAAAAGACAAAGACCTCTTTACAGGGTGTCATTTTACAGACAAGGTCAGATTCACCATGTGCGTTTAACGTCAAAAACTGGGCAGCGCTGGAAAATATTCTGTTTTAAACATGCTGAAGTCACAACCCGAGGGGGGTCAGTGAGGGATTTCTGAATTTAAAGATGATCTATGAGCTGCAGAGGTCATGGCGTGCCACATTTTAGCTGAGCTACAAATAATATCGTGCAAAGATCCATTCTTTGGCCTTTGACTCACAACCTGCTGATAGGTGACTGTGTCACATCAGGAGTCAGGCTGCAGTCTTTCATAGTCGATGCCTTGCTGCGGCGATGCTGAAATTTCATGTTTAAAGCTCCAAATCCCCTTTGTAAATAATGTCAAAGGTCTGCAATAGCTGGTGCTGACTTAATCCTTTTCATAAATTAGCTTAGAAAAGAAATAGCCTTCGATTGTTTGTGATCCTGAGCAGATCCATTTTTTTTTTAACATAGAGCTGATCAAACATTATTTCCTTACTGTACACTATGAGCACATTATAGAAAAATACTTTTAAAGTGTCTGTTTACAAAGTGGGTAAAAGCACAGAAACAAAAAAAGGATTCAACACTACTTTGTCTACAAGGCAATTCAACTCCAGCTTATCCCTCATGGTCAATTTGTCAGCATGTGCATGCCAGGAGGTATCCTTGAGGGTCAACACTGGTCATTGCTCTCTCTGACACTCGGAGAAAAAGAGGGCAATAGTGGAAGGTAAAGTGAGACAGAAAATGGAAGTTGGAGGGGGGCAAGAGGGAGAATGATCCTGACAAAGGCCCTGAAACAGATCTGTCCCAGTCAGCAGAGCCAGGGGAGCATGCAGCCCGGCTGTCAGCACCTCTCATTAGTCAAAGGCAGCCTCCTCGACAATGTGACACTGATTACTGAAAGTCCTGATTCAGACTTTCTCTCCCTCTCTGTGTACAAATAGAGACTTGCATGGAGCCTTAGCTGACGCTGTTTGTGGCTACACAAAGACAACAAAGCATCCCCACACACAGACACACACACGCACGCACGCACTAGGTAAATTTACCGTCTTTCCCCTGCAAAATGCTGGAATTGCATTTCATTCAATTTACAGATTTACTGTTCATCTTTAAAGGGACATAAGCCATTGTTATAAAAAAAAAAAGAAAAGAGTGCAGTGAGGGGCAGGGGAGTGTCTTCCAGCCAGCTTGTGTGGCCTTAAGGAGCCTCATCTCTTATGTTTCCAGTATTATAAAAGTATTCATTCCCCACTCACACACATTGAAACCACAGACTTCAATATATTCTTGGGGCTGGGATTTTTAAAAAGTATTGCATTTTTGTTTAATGGCTGGAAAAAAATAATCTGATTTAGAAAAAAAATACAGCTAAGAATGTTAGCTGGGCATGGCATATTCAGACAAAAAAAACAAAAAACAAAAAAACACTGACTTAGTGGTATGCTTTACCAGTAAGACAGACCTGTTTGTTTCAATTTAACCAAATGGAAAATCGAGGCATAAATGATTTGGAGACAAAGATGGCAGTTTTGTCTAAAAACCAAGCAACACTGTTGCTGGTATTATTCTTTTGGAAGTTGGAAAAAACATCTAAGGTCTTCAAAATTAGTTCAACAGGATGTTTCTCTACAACCCCAGTTATAATGTTGAATAAACTTAAACAAATGAACATGTGACCAAAAATGCTCAGGACATTACTTTGGAACGTCAGGAATCTTAATTGGCTATTCTGAGTCTCGGTAACAATATCGAGTTGATGACCTCATTCTCTTTGTGCTATTTTTACAGACCTCGTGTAAATCTTTACACAGTCATTAACATTTGATGACCAGGGATTAACAAAAAGCGAAAACTTTTTTTTAAAGGCTCTAAGTTATGCTTTGTCTTTAGTTAATATTTCATCAAAGAAATACACAGCATCTTGATTGTGAAGCTCAAGTTTTACATTACTGGCAGATTCCTTTTCACCTTGCCTGCATGAATTTCCTTCTGCTTATGGCGCGCGTGTCTCTGCTGTGTGATTAAATGCAAATTATGCACAAAGTCTTAATAAAAATCCAACAACCACCAAGTCAAAGTATCACATTAGAAGGTTTTCTTGTAAGCAAAGCAATCAAAACTGATTATCATGTACAAGAGTGGAAAGAAAAGAAAAAAAAAAAATAAGCCTTTCATGTATGCGACAGACCATCAAATTTTCAAATATGCACTTTGGAGTGCCTTATGTGAAAAATGTTTTTTATAAATACGCAGTTAAGTATTTATCGCCTTCTCAGAACTTCCATGTTGACATCAGCAGTCAGTTCTCCCAGCTCTGACAGGAATATAAATATGAAGAGCCCTCCAGGCTTCTACAAAGGGACCTTTTCATGTGGCGCCTCTGAGGGGAAGGCAGCAGGAAACACGACCCCAGAGAGAAAAGTGTCCAGTATGCCCTTCAAGCACATACACTGCTGTTAGCCTGACCAGGCCAAGGATTAAAGGGAATTTGTAGGGAGTCCTTTGCTCTCCAATTCTGACTCCTACACTGGATCTCCTAGTTTGTACCACCTGTGGACTTGCCACAGGGAATGCGGTCTGTGCGCCTTTGATTGAGCCACATGGCATTTTGACCTGGAAAGGCTCAACAGGCTCTACTTTTTTTTATTTATTTTTTTTATTAGTGAACCAGCAAGCTAGCTTCCACTGAAGGCTGAGAGCGTGCGGGCCTGTTTGGAGTCCCCGCTTCAGCCTTCCTGACGAGAATGCTAAGTAATCTGTCGCTTGCCTGCTTTATTTATCCACTTTTAACCCCTTGACCAGCTGACGGCATCACTTCTGTGAATACCAACAATGTTTAGCATGCTTTCATTAGAGCTTTGTTGTCCCGGCTCCTATTCAAACTGCCTGGTTGTCGATATGCAGGCGGGGTGTGTTACGTGGAAGAGGCTAAAGTCCACCCATCTCACTATGTTGGTTCTAACAAGGCCAGGACAGCAGCCAGATTGACAGCTGCCGGGGCATTTTAACAGACTTCGTGTTAAACTGCTAAACTCCGAGGAGCCATATGAATGAGTCCCTGCCAAATCACACAGAGCACAAACCGACTGCCTTCACCGCTACAATTTTCCAACTAACCATAAGCTTTCATGAGGAGAGAAAATACAGTCTTGGACTCTTGCAAGGATGCTATTTTTCAATACAAACAACCTCAAGTTTGCACTGCTTTCCCTATCTTTTAATGAGACTGTCTTTTTTTCCCCCCCTCTTCTCATCTTACGGTGGAATAATATTAGTGTGCGGAACGGCTAAGATTTTTAGATACGTTTCTGTTTTACGTTCACTTACCATGAGAATGAATGGCATACAGTAAATGTCGGGCACAAAGAATACCTCTGTGCGGTTCTTTATTCCAGAGCAAATGCTCATACAACAGACAACATCAGAAAAAAACTGTTTTCTAACCCACACATTGTCAAAATTATGCTCACAAGCTCAAAAATCTATGTAGGCACTACAAATATTTGATAATATGTCGCATAGAGAGTTCCACCCTCAATGTGCTGTCAACTACACCGAGTGGATATCTCACCTCTCTCTCTCTGTTGCAGAACGAATAAGGTTCATTCAAACTTTTTATTTCATTAGTTGGCCAATTTTTATCTGGGTTGAGTTCAAAGCTAGCCTTGTAAAAACAAGTCACTTGTTCTATGATTTTCTTCATGCAGAGGGACTGGATCTTCAAACAACTGCTTTCTGAAGATAGGGACTCTGAAGTTTTAAATTTTACACAATCGCTAACGTTTGGCCGTGACGATTGTAATGCGCCAGCTTGAAGGAGCTTACCGGAAATTCACAACATCTTTCACAGCAATAAAATGTCTCGGGCATTCATCTTGCTTCGTCTTTAATTGCTAAATATTTGTGCTCAGTCCACCATGGACTGAGAGGCTTCGGTTACTTCCTCGCTTGTCTGAAACGGCACAGAAAATCGACCCCAGTCATTCATAACTCTTTCTTTTGTTTGCCGGGTGACCCAGTTGAAATTCAACCAGAGAAATTGACCTCAATGGGATAAATCCCAGAAGGAGCAGCAAAGGATGACAAAAATGGAGCGGAATCGCGTTGGAAGGCAATGACCAGGCAAGGTCAATGCTATTCCTAAAGCCCAGTTTGTGGTTTACCAAATTAGGTTTTAATGTGTACTTGTGATTATTGTCTTGCTGGAATATTTTCGATACACGGTATTACTCTCAAAATATGGTAAATTGCTTAGGATGTTCAGAAAAGCAAGAAAACTATGGAGACCAAACCTGCCAATCGCCTGGAAAAGGTGAAACACAGTGAAGTAGACTTCACATATCTGAATGAAACAATACCAACCAGAAAGAAACCATGGCTCCAAAACTGACAACTTTAAGTCTGAGTGATATTTGGAGCTCTTTGCATGTGTAGCACACTTATAAGACATGTCCTAGGAATGAGCAGAACATCTTGTTAAATGGTAAGAATTTACTTTTTCTGCAAATCTAAAGAAGAAACTTTTTCAGCATGTGCCATCGAATGACCTCTAACCTTCGTAGGGAAAGTAAATAGTTAAACTAGTTACCAAACAGGAACTATGATAACACTGCTTTATGCTCCTAGGATGCAGACGGCCTGTCTGTTTCCAAGCTTTTTAATACCGTCTCTTATATTGACATTGTTTCTTACACAATCTGATCATCGTATAAGAGGCAATCTCTGATCATATTAACACAAGCAACTGTTTATTGGACAACGTATTTGTTATTATCTAAAACAGACATTTGAATATGTTGTTCGTATTTTATCTTATGACCATCTAAATTTCCTACATTTTTTTTTTTGTGCTTTAAAACTCCATGCAACTCAGAAAGCAAAAAGCAGGTTCCTAAAAATGGGACTCCATTACTTACTGTACCATCTAAAGCCCTAGAGCCTCTTAATGTCTGCTCGCTGAACAGCTTTTGGTGCCTCTATCAATTTTCTTCTGCAGCCAGTGCATCACGGCACCAGCACTAAAGGACAACTTCTGTGAAGTATTGATGAAAATGGCATTATTTGATGCCCTGGGAGTGAACACAGATTTGAAGTGGATAAAATTTTTAGCAGGCTTGCATGTCCGTGGATCCATCTCCACACACGTAAACAGCTGTGGTTCAAATCTGACGTCTCTTTGACCTGATAAATGGGTCTCAAACCGGGAATGTTTGACAGGTTCATCCCTGCAATACGGATATTCCAGGGAACCTCATCTATACTACTTTTACTTTTTGTTTTGTTTTTTTGGTTTAGACTTTTTAAAGTATTTTTGGATGAAAAACAAATGTCTGCAAAGTTAAAGAAAGCTCCTCAATGTTAGACCAACGCATATAACTACAGCACATGGGGGATTTACTTGGGCGTGAGGGAAACAACAGTGGAATTGCCAGTTCTCTTTTCCGTCACCTCCCTTTCTCTCCAAATAGAGGGGAAGTCAAAAACAGCATTTGTCGGTGCACATTACATCTCTGCTGCTATATTCCCAAATGAAAGCCCAGTATGTGGCTCCTTTCAACAGAGGATGGTAGCAGGCCCTGTTAATTGGACTTGGCTCGGTTCTCTACGAAGCTCTATTGTCAGCATAACAAACTGAGGATTACTGAGCCAGAACTGCACCGCGCTCATAGCGACATGAACTGAGCTCAGAGTGTTAAACCATTGTACTGTATACTTTAAATTGAGACATAATAGTCGAACTTAGAAAACAGAAGCAAAATAGCAGGTCCTTCGCAATCCTCGACTTCTTGAGCATTTTGTCGCATCAACACTGCAGATTCTCACGTATTTCATAGGGATTTCATTGTATGGAACGACACGTGCCATTTTATAATTTCAAAACAAAAAAATTTCATACGATCCAGTGCAACAAATTGCCTCTGGAACTAATTCACAAAATAATTCACCTTTGTGTAATTTGAGCTTGAATAGTTCTGTGAAGACCTCAAACTTTAGAGAACAGTAGTGAGCAAACAGCATCATGAAGACCACTGAACGCACCAGACAGGTCATGGATAAAGTATTGGAGGCGGCAAAAGACTTGAGACTAGCATGGAACTGCACGTTCCTGCAGGTCCAGAACCCTACATGGAGCCAGAGCAAGAAACATTATTGTCCCACGAAGGGGGAAATTCAGATAACACTGTTTTAAGTAAAGTGTTGCTACTGCTACCAAGCGTAGGTCTGTCACAGAATAAGCCATGAAAATGTGACAAGGTTTATGGGTCTGAAGGGTTTTTCAAGGTGCTGTACATCAGTAATTGTTTGGCCTCTTTGGGAAACAAACAGACAGATGAGGAGCAACAGATTTTAATTAATTCTCATATGGTTCCTGAGGTACTTTAAGATAAGAACATAAAACATTTCTGCTTTAATTCCACTGCATACACCGAGATGTTTACACAAGCCCGATGAAGAATTTCAGATCTCTGGAGACGCACACAGTGGCAAAGTAATGGAAAAAAAAAAAACAACCCTCCAATAATCACAGTTCTTAAATTTGCTTCGTTCCCAGGTTGGTCGGGATTAGGCTTTGAAGTCATTTAAACAAACTAAAAATAATCTTTTCACAACACAAAACCTGTTATTCGCTTCCTAATTCTTTTACCCCTGTCTCAATCGATTATCTCACTTTACATGTTCTCTCTGAGTGCGCAAGCCAGCCATCTCTCTGCGTTGAACGCATTAACTAACAACCGCTATTTAGTATTATCAAATAACCTTAAAAGTCTAATTTCACATACATTACCTCAGCATTGGTTACTTTGTCTTGTTAATCGTTAACGCCTGTGTTTTAAGACTCCCGCTCACACATTGCTTTAAAAGAGCGTAAAGTTATTCCTATTGATTAATCGCTTGCTTTATTCAATTGCAATACCTCCAGCAACATAACACAATATGTTTCTCACCCGGATTAAATGTAGATTTTGCACATACTGGCATATAAACAATGCACTCTCTACAAGAATACATTTCGTTTTGAAACCTGTAGCGACTTCAGCAGCTTATGGAAAGCTGAACGTTATAGATTTTTATTTTCCTTGAAACAATATTTAGCAGCAGTGCTGTTGAAATTGAATCCATTCCGATTAAGCAGTGTTATGTCTTTCTCAAAGAGGCCACAACAATAGAAAATGAATTTATCTCCCTCCTTCTGACAGAGCTTGAAGCTGTATGAGGGCTCCCCAAGGAAAATGTCTCTTTATCCTCCTGGCACATCCCGACGATCCCAATTTTGTCAGTTTACAGTAAAACCCTTGTTAAAATTAATGCTGCTATAAAGTGCCATCTGCAGTTTTGGGTACTCCTATTAAAATGTACGCTAAGTCACGAATAAATAAAGCATGTATTATTAAGAAATTATCTATCAGTGAAGCAGACTAAAAGGAAAACACGTTTATTTGAGAATATTTGTTAAGTTCCGAAACAAACAAAAAAAAGAAAAATCAGTAAGTTTTTTTTTATTTTTGCGCCCTTGATTTTAACATGTTGTACAACTCCCTTTTGCCAGTGGGAATGTTTTGTTTCAGCCTTTGTGTTTTCCTGGAAATATCATGTGAATTGAATTCTAACACCATTTAGTTTTGTCCTAAAACATTTCACAACGTGGGAACACGCACACAGAACGAATCGTTGACAGTTCATGCTGCTCTCTTCTGTACTCCTCACCTCACAAGTTTTCCAGAGAATATAAGTTTGTGGACTAAAATGTCTATGGAACAAGTTTAACATTTTATCTTGAGGCAATTTAACCAAATGTCAATTTCCCATTTCTTTTCAAAGTCCATGAAACGTTAATCAAACGTCCCGATGTTTCAATCAGTCATGACACCAGTCATTCTAATAGAGCCTCCAACAGCATGATGCATCCTTCATTACATATTGAGTTTATCATTTTATTTTTCACAAACATTTATTGCTTATAAGACTAATATTTCCTGTGTTTTGTCAGCCAAAATAAAATGTAAGGTTCCTTCCATACATCTTTGTTTGCAATTTTGGACAGAAAAGGGTTTTTTATGTAGCTTATTTGATTGTGAAGTAGATAAAGTCAGCTTTATTTATTTATTGAAACCCTGTAACCTCAAAAGCCTATGTTTTTTGAAGTGCTATGTTGTTGGACTGTGTTTTTGTTTTTTTTCCAATATAATCGTCTTCACTGCCTGAAGTAGTGAAATTAACTTTCGCCCTTGTCCAGCTTTATCTGTTTTCGTAGAAGATGCTTTAGAGTTTTTAATTATTGCTCTAATTATAGATATGAGAAATGTTCTATGATTAGCTACTTTCTTGTACAATAACTTTCTCCTATATGGCTGAGGTAATATAATATTAATACCTGTTAATATTAACTTGAACTTGTTCCCTTATCTTTCCTATTTTTAAAGGCGGTTGAGGCCTGGACTTCTGTTTTACCCCATCTATAGTCATGCTACTCATGCAAAGATCCTTGACAGTCTGATAAACCTGAAAAAATAAACTATGAATTGAAATTCCTGTATCCCTCTCCTCATGTGGCATATCTGCCATTTGTTTCAACACCATAGAAAAACATGATGCCTTATAAAAATAATGCTGATTGTCCACCTTTTAGTCCATTTGACATCATCTCTTATACAATCTGATCACCAGATAAAACAGGTTCTATGTAGTGTATTAACTCACACACTCAATATATGCATCAAATGTGCACCACTGCTACAGAATTTATGTCACTGTGATGCAAATATGCCTAAATAACACACAAATAACATATTTATAATTTAATGCTACAGTATTCAGGAGTTTTACTCACATCAGCATGCTAGATGCTTGAAACTGAAAGTGAAGGGATGTTCTACTTTGACTAATTTAGCCAATAATTATTGAACCTCTCAGGGACATTTATAGAGCTTTAGGTTGTTCTTCCCACATGGTAAATTGATCTTAATAGTTTGAAAAGTTCCTGAAATAATATGATGACATCATGGCAAAACGTGATCTACACTATGAATCCAAATGCACTATTGCACTATACTATCCTGTACAGGAACATTCAAATTCAAGAAAAACTTGATATTTTTTCACCTTAAGAGCTTGTAACATTGTTTCTTTACATTTGCACAAGATGAAAAACAACATGACAGTACGCTTGAAGAGTGCTGCTTGGCACACGTGATTTTACTTGTAATTAAATTAAAAGTTGGATTGTTGTTAACTTTCTTGTGTAAGATCACAACACTGCAATAACAGAAAAAGTTTATTTTACAACCATCTACACATTTGCAGCAGGAATAGTAATTGGCATGGAAGGCACTGTAAGTCCAAGGGTAACAAAAAAAACCTCATAATTTACAAGTCTGGAGGGGTGAAGTGAGCATCATTAATGCCCAAACAATTGAAAAATGTACAGAGTTCTTGGTATTTTTAGTCATCATGATATTAGAGATGTACCTTTTATTAATGTAAAGATAACTGCTGTCTGGGTCGACATGCTTCAAATTTAATTAGAATCCTAAATAGGGGGAGATAAATGCATAACTGCTTATGTTGCTCAAGTAGAATACCTAGTTTGTTTGTTATTTATTTACTAGATTCCCTCTAAATGCTGTTCACCTGGAACCATTATTTTTTTTCCCTCCCAAGAAGGAAAGTGAACAGTTCCATGATCATTCTTTTTTTTTTTTTAATGTTTTTAATTATTTTGGTTTCGATGTTGCCTCAGTTCCCTCTGTTTCAGGTAATTGTCCTCTCCAGGAGACAGTGGCGGTAACCTCACCTTCTAACTGTGCTTTAGCTCTCCCCGGTGTCTTGAATGGGAATATTTGTATGCAGGCAACTGCTGAATGTGTGTAACCGTGTAGAAAGTTGGAGTGGCAGCTCGAATTAAGTCTCCGCAAGAGTTAGAAAAGTGCAATCTCTTTGAAGTTTTATTGGATCAGAGCGAGAGTGAAAGCTGCAGTTTGGCGAGGGTTTGACATCAAAACATTTGATTTTTTTTTTATATATATAGTCTGGGCTTTTTGTGGAGACATCACAAATTAAGTTTCTTTTTAAAAATGCTTGTTAGCACTACAATTAACACACTAATTTTTCACCGAGGGTAACATTTACAGAGTTACTTGAAGGGGGAGGGGAGAGAGAGAGAGAGAGAGAAGTGAAACTCAAGACTTGTTTAGGTAGCCTTGTCACCCTCTGGCCTGCAAGCTTTGATTATCTCAAAAATAATCATTTTAATTGCTTCTAAATTAGCCAACCAAAAAGGCCTTATTTGCATTTGTGTTGGGCCTGTGATGAGATGGAAATAGTTTTTTTTTCTTTTTGTAGTAGCATAATTTGATGTAGAAATATTTTGAAGTAACAAATACACTAGATTATTATTAAGATTATTTCAGCCAGAATGAAATAAACTTCTCTCAATATCTCTGAAGGCTGGAAAAGCAATCAGTAAAAAGCAATCAAGGTCTGTTCTTTTTGGCTCAGCTTGTCCTTCTCCACGAGAGACCAGAGCAACACCTGCATTACAGCAAATGAGTCCCAAAATCCATCCGTCCATTATTTTATCTTACCAGCACTCAGGAAGAAAGCTGACTTTTCTGGATGTGGAATATCCACAACACTGGACATAAAGCTTGTTTACACAACCTACACATGATGGTTGTGTTGCAATATGCCTATAATGCAACTCTGAGCAAAATAAAGCTTGGATTCTGTGGGGGGTTTTTTCTTTAAGAGGAAGTTTCCACTAACACACACTGCACACGTACATAGGTAACCGAAGAACACTGAAAATCAACTTTTGCTGACCTTCAGCCGCTGAAGTTTTATCTAACATAGCATTTGAAAATTCTGCACAGCTAGCATTTCCTTTTCCACACACATCTTGGATTGTCGTCAGAATATTAGCAACCGAGCTGGGATGGCCCTGCCCCGCAGCAGTGAGTGAAGCCATTCACTGGGACTGTCGTATGATTGGATTGAGGCAGACCTGAGCGCAGCTCAAGCTGCACTTATCAGCGAGCGAGCAGATAGGGCTTGTCATACCGCCTGTCAGATCTGATGAGGGGACCACAACCCTCACAATGGAGCTAAAATGCAATCTTCTCCTCCGCAGCTGCATGGCCTACCACGGGGGACACACTTATTAGACTTTGTAAACAGCCAAATGTGAGCGCTAAACTGTGAGAGTTACTGTCGGGGTGGCTTCGCCTCTCCGTCAGCCAGCTAGCTAAAACAGGGAGCAATTCCCCACAAACCTCTGGTGTAATAAATGGGATTACCGAGGATCTGAGAGCGAGGGATGTGTTGGAGGTCAGACATACTCTACAATAAATGTGCTCTTTCTTGGAACCTTTAAAGTTCCAATAATTACTTTTAGATAAGGGACCAAGAAAGATACAGATTATGTGCCGACCGCACTTTTTGGTGAGAGCGTAATCTATACCGTGCCCACAGGGATTTCATCAAGACTATAAGTTCCTGAAAAGTGTTTTTTTTCCCCGTAAATGTACTCGAAAACGGTTAAATTAGATAAAATTACAGTATTCCTGAAGACAGCAGAATGTTTTTTTTTTTTTTGCATATTTGTGTCTGAAATAACATACGCTTAGTTTTAGTTTAGGAACCCTTCCTTATATATTCAGGAATTAGAACACATTTTGAATCCAGAGAAACCCCTACTAGTTTATAAATCACCGACTAAATATCCTTAAACATGGATTTATACATTTTTGTTTTCTTTTTTTCTTCTCTTGTTCTTTCTTTTGGTTTGCTGTTTTATTGTATTTCCTTCTGAGTCACGTAAAGCACTTTGAACTGCTTTGTTGCTGAAAATGTGCTACATAGATAAAATGACTTTACCTTTGCGCTTTTTCAACAACCCTGCAACGTAGTGCTTTGACTTTTCTATAGAAGAAATGATGAGAGACATGACAAGAAGTACAACTTTACAATGTGCAAAGATGATTATTCTTTATTAGTCTGTTCAACCCATTGTGAATTCTCACATCTTCCCATTCAGATACAGAAACCTAAGCTGGTTGGTGCTGCTATCGAGACCTGCCTCTCTCTCTCTCTCTATTTATCCTATAAATGCTCCCTGCTGAGGACGCATTCCTCGTTTTTAATATAATCTCCCCTTTCTTGTTCTCTGATTATGAACCTTTCGCACGAAAAGCTTCCTTTTCCCGCTGAAATAGTGATATTTAAACAAGCGGACATGCACGGGATCGCCAGAGGAGATGCGCAGACATTTAATATCTGCCAGAGTGCAAAGAGCAAAGGAGAAAGAAAGCCCAGTTGACAAGAGACTCCTTCCTCCACGGAGCACACAGTCTGCTTTCCTGAGATCATTAATTTCTCCAAAAGAGATCTCTCCGGGTGAGACTCATTCACATGCAGATGGCACTATTCTGCGCGAGCCTCTATCGCTCTCTTACTCTCGTTCCATCAGGCCATTTAGTGCTCCCGTTCTCTCTCTTTTGCTTCGTCGCTCCTTCCTATATTAGGCAAACGGTTAGCTTGGCAGCCTTAGGTGACATTGCGCTCATATTTCAGCACCAGGGAACAGGAATAATGCAGTGTGCTGCTATGGATACATTACGTGAGGATTTGTCTCTTTTAAAGAGAGCAAAGCCGGGGAGGGCGTCACTTAGTGGTACAGGCATTTGTCTTTGGGAATCATTTCTCTTCACTGGCTTCTGTTGTTGTCAAAATCTAAACTTCCTATTTCCCCTCCCCCACCACACACACACACACACACACACACGGTACAGTTTAATATCTGGAGACAACATCTAGCTTTGTTTGCACTGAAGATTAGAGATAAATGTGTCTCTATGCCTCCTGAAGGAAACGGCTTTCTTTGCCATACGGTTCTTCATTTTGTTTTGGTTTTACCAGAGATGGAGAGTTTATTCTGGAAGTTAGGTTAGAGTCACGCAAAACAAAAACAGACCTCAGGCTTCACTTACAAAGTCAGTAATCAAGGGCCGGCGTCCGTTGCGTTCCAGATTAGAGGTGCTCGACTTCTGTCTTCGAAAGGTTCGGGTGTGTTGGAGAAGAGACGCATTCAAAAGTTGCAGGACAGTAGCTCTCGATGTCTGGTCATGTGTGTTTTAGGTCTGACCCTGTGGCAGATGGATGGGTCCTCCATGTGCCTCTTGAGAGCTTAGAGACGGGTAACTTAGCGAATCGAATCTGCTGTTTTAGAACTGCAAAACACTACAAAATGTCAAAAAAAATATGAGCTCATCCGTCACATTTCTGTAAATGTTGTATTATGTCTTTTTACAGGACAACAATGAACATGTGATCGCACGATTCAGCGTAAAGTAGCCGGCTTGCATTACAACGTGACTTGCGAACATCTCAGCCTGACGGTGACGTTGCTGGACTGGAACCGGGCCTTTTCTGTTGCACTCTGACCCTAAATCGCTGCTTCATCTTGTCATTGCTGTTCCCACCGGCTAATTTGTAGAAAATCGTTCCCAAACTGTAATTAGTGATCAGCGACCTGTTACTGCTTGCTTTTCTGTCACAAGCTAGAGGTGTGAGCAGCAANCCCTTACCCCCACCTCAATCCCCCCTCACCTCACTCAGTTCATACCTAACCTGAAAGACTTTGATGACACATTTCTTTGAAGGCCTGATCAAAGACGAAAGTCTTTGATGAGAGTGATGTTTGCTGTTGGTGAGGATGTAAGGAGGAATACCAATCATTTATTTCTGGGAAACAGACCAAAAGAGGGAGAGATGGAGACGGAAAAAAGGAGGGAGTCCAAGGATGAAAGCATTCCTATACACAGAATCCAAATGCGTACACAATGTTTGCCATAGAAATAGTTATAATTTATATGTTTGGATATTAAATATTTCCTTTGTGATTTATCGGGTATTGATTGAGTATTTTAGATGATGAAGAGAAAGCCAAATGTTTCCGGAGGAAAAATCTATCTGCTGTGGAGGCCAAATTCGTTTCCAAATGCATCTACTGTCTTTATTTTTAAATGATTAATGATGCACAATTTTTATTTACAAAAATAAACTTGCTTTGAGTAATTTGTTTCTTTTTTTTTTCTTCACACTTACACAAGTTTGTCACAATTGTGACGCATAATGACAGGGCGATGACGGTGCTTTTAAAAAACATGTCGTAAACTAAATAATTTGTACGAAATGGGCAATAAAAGAGTCATTTTCCATTTTCATCAACAACCTTTTGAAATGAAATGAAATTTTATTCGAACCTTCTCCACCTCAACTCTAAAATAAACAAAAAGTAGAGAGAATACTACTTTCTAGAAATCAAGACATTTGTATTCATACTTATAAACCCATAACTTATATATAAAATTTAAAAAAAAAAGGTTAAAATGAGCAGTTGCAATTTGCACAGTTGTACCAGGTTTACATTTGCTCAGGAACTACTGATGCTGTCTTGCCTCAACTATATTTAGGTTTAAATTGTATTTGATAAATTTCCAGCTCTGACTTTTCCCATCACTATGTGCGGCGTGTTGTGAAACACTGTCTCTCAAGGGCTTAAATGGAAAATGTTTCTGATTTTCTTTGATGCAAAGCTTTGATACTGATAAGTTCTTTTGCTACAAAAGTCTTGGTCTCTATCCTGCCTGTGTGTGGCCGGAAGACCAGCCTTATGATACTAAGGCTGGTATCAGCCTTAGTATCATAACGCGAAAATCTAACGCGAAAGAAGCGTGAGAAACACACTGTTAAATTTCCCAATTATTATTTCCGGATTGAAAACTTTTTTTTCCAGCCTCCAGCTGAATCTATATTTCTGCAGTAAACTTTTTTATCTCTGTTAAATGTCCCGATAGAAGTCTGAATGAGGGTTTAAAGTGCATCTCCTTGCACGTAAAAGCCCTGAACAACCAAACTACATAGAACACATTTTAAATAAAGACAGCTTTTGGTACCATAATCATGTTTTAGGCTCAACAGGTGGGTTGGTAGCTTCAGTTCACACTGTCACTTCGTGATATAAATGTGTTTGTTACAGTTTACAATTAACCAAAAGGTCCTGGTTTGGAATCGTGGGTTTAAGTAGACCCACCATTATTAAGTAATAAACTCAGAAAGCAAAGCAAACCCTTTTTTTACAATCCTGCTTGCCAAATAAAGGATATAAATATTATTTTTTTTAACATTATCTTGCAATAACAGCTTGAGAATTATAGTAGAAATATCCTTATTTGACTTCCATAGCCATCGTAGAGCTTCCTAAGTAGCTACTCTGAGAAAATATTTTATTTCTGTGACAGAAATGAGTAATTTACAAGCGTTTGTATATTGTACGACACCTCTTCTGAGTTTAGTAGTTATTAAGTGTAATCAATGAGAACGTTTGCTCTTCTCATCCGTCATGATGCTGTCAGATGTATCGGAAGAGGACACCGAGACAGACAGAGCGCTGGGCCAATTTAAGAAAAAAACCGAAATGGACGACAACACAAACACAAGGTGGAGGTGGAAGAACAAAACAAAAGCAGAACGACATGAGGCAAAGGCAGACAAAAACCTCATTTGATTGCGAAGCAGCAAACGACGACGTAATGTTTGTTTTCGCCGCTGTCGTGTTTCATAACCGCCAGATTTTCTCTGCTTCGATCGAAGCTTAGCCGTCTCCATGTAGCAGGTTAGGGAGGAGAAACAGGGATCTCAGATCGGCATCTGTATTCAGGTGCACTAATGGAATCACTGAGGCTAAAATGGCAGGAGGTGAAAGGTGAATGCACAGAGAACAGCAGAAAGCTCCACACGACTGCCGCAGCTGTCGCTCTGCCAAACCACTCGACTGTGATGGTATGGGAGATGTGTGTATTTCCGTGTGTATTGGTGTCCACGTTTGCCATTGTCTGCGTGTGAGTCGGGGAGGGGAATGACTAAAAGAGTAGCTTTCTTTTTTTTTATTTTTTTTTTTTTTTTAGTTACAGACTTTGGCGATCGATTCATTTTGTTCACAGGCATTCATCTGTGTAGCCCTGGTGTGGCTTTTTTGAAGCATACAGTCGGACGAATGTGTGCTGACGGTTACAAACAAAATAGTTACTGATTTTTATGAATTTCCTGGGGGGGAGGGGTTTGCTGTTTGTAGTCAGGAGACGGTGTAAACAGATACGACATACTTTACAAGCCACTGCTAAGTTAACCATAACTGAATATAAATAATTTTTTTGTTGTTGTTGTTTTTTTCAGAAATATTGACATTTGTTATTAATTTATGTTGGAAAGTGGCCCAGTATGCTATATGGTTCTCACATGTAGTGTTCTAATGGTACATCAACTTTATGTTGTTCATGTTTTGTCCACATGAAAACCTTTAATAAAATCATATCTACTATTTTTCTTTCTAAAAATGTCTTACAGACGCGGGATGCGTCTTAGAAATGTCTTCATTCTGATGAACGTCATCAGAATCAGCTTGTCCCTATGGTTGATTATATTTTTAATGTTATTTATTTTTTGTTTAAATCTCGTAGAACTGTACGTAACATAGCTTCAAAGGATATTGCAAGCTAAACCAACTTGGCATTTAAATTAGCATTAAATCTGTTAATAAATGTTTCACAGAAACTAGAGTCAGCTTAAACTCATTCTAATGAAATACAGTGGGCAGGTTTTAAATTAGCATTTCCCTCTTTACTCCACAGTTTCAGGCTCTCCCGCTGTGAGCGCTGGATGTGTGTAGATGTGTACTCCAGCTCCCAATTCAAGATTCATCTGAGCATATGTATTCCCAACTAATTGATGTGATATTTTGCTTGCCTTTATGAATAATTGTTCATTAGTCTGTGGGCTTTCTCATTTTATTTTTGCAAGTAATGCGGGTAAAATATCTGTAATTTTCTAATAGTGTCATGTTCTTTGCTGTGAATGGAAATCGCCCTCAGATGTAGATGAGAACATTATATTCTTTTTGAGAGAGATTTAAAGAAAAAAGTAAAAAAAAAAAAAAAAAAAAACTGAACCATTTTTGTCTCTTGAAGCTACTTGTCAGAATATTTCCTGGCAGCGTGTACTTAAATCTTGACCTGTATGTTCATGATGGAGTTGAAGAAAGAAAAAGAACAAAAATAGAGAAGGTAAAACAGAATTAGCTTGGACAGGATAACATGGACGGATGTATCGGAGGAAAGACAGGAAAGACGGAACTGGTAAAAGAAAGACCAACACTGTTTCGCCATCACGGTTAAAAAAATATGATGGATGATGGTCGAGTAAACAAACATATGGTGGAGATGAGCAGAGCTTAATCACAAAGAATTGATACAGATGTTGTTTATAATAGATTACAGTGTGATTACTGTAAAATAATTGTATTGTAATTTTTTTCAAGATATTTTTTTTGTGTGTTTTTTGTTTTATTTTAACTGCTCATACCCCCATAAATAGGAAAAAAACAAGTTTCCTAAGGGCGAAGATTGTTCCATTTGGAGTGTTATTGAAGTGCCTGTGCTTCACTTTGTCCCCCTCCATTGTGACGCTCATAATGGAGACTTGATGATACCTCTAGCATCGCTGGTATTTCGAGGGACCGCAGAAGGAAAAAAAAAGTTTTCTTTTCTAACGTTACATAACCGACAACACAAAATACCACTCTCGCTTTCTTTCAGTTGTGCTAATTTAATGTTATTTTTAACAAGAAAAGAATTTTGGTCCTGAAACAAATGGCAGGTAAGACGTGGTAAAATAGAAACTGGTTTATCTAAAATCATAAAATTATCACGATAGTAAGCAAAAGGTGCATAAAAGAAAAAAAAAAGTCTACAGAGTGACTTTGGCAGTAAATTGCGGAAGGGATTCAACCTTTTCCAAAGACACAGCCGAAGCACAAGAAAACTGTATTGTAAATGAAAGTGCCAGAATCATTTCATATCTTTCAAATCTTTTGTGAAATTTGTTAAGCCACAGCAGCGATTTACCAATTTTCCTCAATGGAAACACTCTGGCGAGGATTTAAACTTTAGCTGTCATTCGGAGAGATATCCGTGCTTCTCAAAGCAGCGGTCTGAGCAAAACACCTCCTATGCTTCCAGTGCAGAAAGGAGCTACTAATACAAATTTCTGCTTGAAAATCCCATTACGTTTGCAAATGTAAAGTGAGACGAGGAGAGCAGAGAGAGAGATCGTTAAGAGTGCGGACATTCAGACGTCACACCAGCCAAGATGTGATAACTGGAGACGTGAATATTCACATAAAAGTACTATCTGGTCAAAATATCCAGTCATCATTTATATTTACATACGTCTGTCGTAATCTGTTTTTACCCATCAATTTCAACAAGCTGAACAGATACGTGTCATCATCAAGCTGAAAATGTTTTACTTTTTCTCTGCAGGGACAAACTTTTGAAATCAGGTAACATTTAGCAAGTCCTGGTGGACCTGGACCTACCGCACCTCTTCTGCCCACTTCATTTTTTTGTTAAAATTGTTGGATACAGATCTCTGTGAACAACCATGTTCTTCAGTGATGACCTTTTGTGGCCTACGCTACTTGGTAAGGGTAACCCTAACCCGATTAGGATGCGACACCATGAATTTTTTTTCACAATCACTTCTAATTTTCTGACCAGCTGAATTTTTGGTTTTCATCGCATGTAAGTCATTGTCATCAAAATTACAAGAAAAGAGATTTAGTCTCATATATCTGTGTATGATGATTTTGTACAATATAAAAGTTTCACTTTCTGTGATGACCACCAATAAATATCGCACCATTGTGCAATATTCAACCTTTTTTGAGCTCTACTAATATGTTATTTTTGTGATCCTTTATTTTGTTTTTCTGCAGCTGCATTGAGGAATGGGCTTAGCCATTGAAATTGAACAGATTTAATTAAAGACCTCAGAAGGGCAGCAATTTATTATTTTTTTTTTTTTACATGGGGTCAGGTTGATTTAAATATCATTTTCCCTTTTATGAATTAAACTACCAGTTAAAAACTGCTGTTAAATTTTCGCAGGTTGTTCTTGTGCGATATTAAAATAAGCTTGATTATCAAACAGTTCAAAATATGACAGATAAATTAGTCAGGGGAGAAACATGTTTTTCACAGCATGTGAGCACAAAGAATAGTAAGAAATCAAACAGCTTTAAATTGGCTGGCAGGTGCTGTCTGACGATGCAATTACAATTTGTAAATGATGCTTGACTTGTGCAACGCTGCACATACAGCTCTGGAACAAATTAAGAGGCCACTTAAAAGGATCAGTTTCTCTGATTTTACTTTTATGTTTCAGTAAAATCAACATTGTTCTTTTATTCTACGAACTTCTGCCAACATGTCTCAGAAATTCCAAGCAAAAATTTAGTATTTAGTTGCAGAAAATAAGAAATGGTCAAAATAACGAAAAAGATGCAGCGCTTTCAGAACTCGAATAATGCAAAGAAAACAAGTTCATATTCATTTAGAAACAACAACACTAACATTTTAACTGAGGAAGAGTTCAGAAATCAACATGTGGTGGAATAACCATGAGGTTTTCATTGCAGTGGGCTCCTTGTTCTTTCCAGAACTGTATTTAAGTTTTTTGGGAACATTTTTTGAAAAATGTGAAAATGTGGCACAGTGTAAATTTGGAGAGTAAATTTGAATTTGCAGTGTTAAAGTGGTGAACAATAAAAATGAATCAGCTCAGCTTCGACCAGTCTGAAATGAACTCTGAGTTAGTTCATGTGAATTTGAACAACATCCATAACGATAAATGCAGATGACTTTTTTTTCCCCCATCATTTCATGTAATTGGATCCCATTCTGTTGTTTTGGCTACAAGTTT
>NW_006800005.1:2473965-2478167 GCF_000485575.1 Poecilia formosa | reverse complement strand
ATTCATTTTGTTCACAGGCATTCATCTGTGTAGCCCTGGTGTGGCTTTTTTGAAGCATACAGTCGGACGAATGTGTGCTGACGGTTACAAACAAAATAGTTACTGATTTTTATGAATTTCCTGGGGGGGAGGGGTTTGCTGTTTGTAGTCAGGAGACGGTGTAAACAGATACGACATACTTTACAAGCCACTGCTAAGTTAACCATAACTGAATATAAATAATTTTTTTGTTGTTGTTGTTTTTTTCAGAAATATTGACATTTGTTATTAATTTATGTTGGAAAGTGGCCCAGTATGCTATATGGTTCTCACATGTAGTGTTCTAATGGTACATCAACTTTATGTTGTTCATGTTTTGTCCACATGAAAACCTTTAATAAAATCATATCTACTATTTTTCCTTCCAAAAATGTCTTACAGACGCAGGATGCGTCTTAGAAATGTCTTCACTCTGATGAACGTCATCAGAATCAGCTTGTCCCTATGGCTGATTATATTTTTAATGTTATTTATTTTTTGTTTAAATCTCGTAGAACTGTACGTAACATAGCTTCAAAGGATATTGCAAGCTAAACCAACTTGGCATTTAAATTAGCATTAAATCTGTTAATAAATGTTTCACAGAAACTAGAGTCAGCTTAAACTCATTCTAATGAAATACAGTGGGCAGGTTTTAAATTAGCATTTCCCTCTTTACTCCACAGTTTCAGGCTCTCCCGCTGTGAGCGCTGGATGTGTGCAGATGTGTACTCCAGCTCCCAATTCAAGATTCATCTGAGCATATGTATTCCCAACTAATTGATGTGATATTTTGCTTGCCTTTATGAATAATTGTTCATTAGTCTGTGGGCTTTCTCATTTTATTTTTGCAAGTAATGCGGGTAAAATATCTGTAATTTTCTAATAGTGTCATGTTCTTTGCTGTGAATGGAAATCGCCCTCAGATGTAGATGAGAACATTATATTCTTTTTGAGAGAGATTTAAAGAAAAAAGTAAAAAAAAAAAAAAAAAAAAACTGAACCATTTTTGTCTCTTGAAGCTACTTGTCAGAATATTTCCTGGCAGCGTGTACTTAAATCTTGACCTGTATGTTCATGATGGAGTTGAAGAAAGAAAAAGAACAAAAATAGAGAAGGTAAAACAGGATTAGCTTGGACAGGATAACATGGACGGATGTATCGGAGGAAAGACAGGAAAGACGGAACTGGTAAAAGAAAGACCAACACTGTTTCGCCATCACGGTTAAAAAAATATGATGGATGATGGTCGAGTAAACAAACATATGGTGGAGATGAGCAGAGCTTAATCACAAAGAATTGATACAGATGTTGTTTATAATAGATTACAGTGTGATTACTGTAAAATAATTGTATTGTAATTTTTTTCAAGATATTTTTTTTGTGTGTTTTTTGTTTTATTTTAACTGCTCATACCCCCATAAATAGGAAAAAAACAAGTTTCCTAAGGGCGAAGATTGTTCCATTTGGAGTGTTATTGAAGTGCCTGTGCTTCACTTTGTCCCCCTCCATTGTGACGCTCATAATGGAGACTTGATGATACCTTTAGCATCGCTGGTATTTCGAGGGGCCGCAGAAGGAAACAAAAAAAAAAAAAGTTTTCTTTTCTAATGTTACATAACCGAGAACACAAAGTACCACTCTCGCTTTCTTTCAGTTGTGCTAATTTAATGTTATTTTTAACAAGAAAAGAATTTTGGTCCTGAAATAAATGGCAGGTAAGACGTGGTAAAATAGAAACTGGTTTATCTAAAATCATAAAATTATCACAATAGTAAGCAAAAGGTCAAGATTAAGCTATAGTAAACTCTACGTATTGCATGCATCTTTATGAGGCTGTTACATAACACCAACGGCTATGATTTCCCTTCCTTTTATCTCAAGCACACTCGCAAGTTGCAGTAAAACTGGAGAGTCTAGATGAAGTCTGCAGCATATCAATGATTTGTGAATTTCAAACGTAGAAGACAGCAGTAGGTAATAACCTTTACACACGTTACACACTCTGCGCCAGTCGCTTTACACGTTAAGACGATTTGTAACGAATGATTGTTGAGGTTCTTGTGATAGTGCACTGTCACGTTCAGCCGCTCCGAATTGGCTTTGGTGCAACGCACGAAGGATATGCCGTGAAACATTAATTTGGCTGTAAGCATCGCTTACGTCTAGAACGCATAGTTAATAAATATCTCAGCAAAGCTTTGTTTTAACAGGCAAGACAGATGGAAAAAAGATCAAATGTTCCATTTTAGTGAATCTTGGCTCCTGCCAAATTCTCACGCAACTAACACAAACCGATCGAATTTCAAAGAAGCTTTACAGCACAAAACAGAACTCCTATGTTTTTTTTGTTTTTTTTTTGTGTATGGAGACTGGACTTTGAAAATGGAAGAAAAGGAATTGGAGAAATTGTCAATGAAAGCGAAGAGCGCGCAGCTTGCCAAAAGTCCTACAAAACAGCGATGTATGAATGTGCCTCTTTCTGGCTTGTGCAACATTTACCAGAACAAACATCCGCATGCATTAAATCCTGTATGTGTTGTGCTTCATTGTTGAAAATAAGCGAGCAGATAAGCCCTCCTGGACCGCATAAAAGAAAAAAAAAATATCTACAGAGTGACTTTGGCGGTAAATAGCAGAAGGGATTCAACCTTTTCCAAAGACACAGCCGAAGCACAAGAAAACTGTATTGTAAATGAAAGTGCCAGAATCATTTCATATCTTTCAAATCTTTTGTGAAATTTGTTAAGCCACAGCAGCGATTTACCAATTTTCCTCAATGGAAACACTCTGGCGAGGATTTAAACTTTAGCTGTCATTCGGAGAGATATCCGTGCTTCTCAAAGCAGCGGTCTGAGCAAAACACCTCCTATGCTTCCAGTGCAGAAAGGAGCTACTGATACAAATTTCTGCTTGAAAATCCCATTACGTTTGCAAATGTAAAGTGAGACGAGGAGAGAGAGAGATCGCTAAGAGTGCAGACATTCAGACGTCACACCAGCAAGATGACTGGAGACGTGAATATTCACATAAAAGTACTATCTGGTCAAAATATCCAGTCATCATTTATATTTACATACGTCTGTCGTAATCTGTTTTTACCCATCAATTTCAACAAGCTGAACAGATACGTGTCATCATCAAGCTGAAAATGTTTTACTTTTTCTCTGCAGTGACAAACTTTTAAAATCAGGTAACATTTAGCAAGTCCTGGTGGACCTGGACCTACCGCACCTCTTCTGCCCACTTCATTTTTTTGTTAAAATTGTTGGATACAGATCTCTGTGAACAACCATGTTCTTCAGTGATGACCTTTTGTGGCCTACGCTACTTGGTAAGGGTAACCCTAACCCGATTAGGATGCGACACCATGAATTTTTTTTCACAATCACTTCTAATTTTCTGACCAGCTGAATTTTTGGTTTTCATCGCATGTAAGTCATTGTCATCAAAATTACAAGAAAAGAGATTTAGTCTCATATATCTGTGTATGATGATTTTGTACAATATAAAAGTTTCACTTTCTGTGATGACCACCAATAAATATCGCACCATTGTGCAATATTCAACCTTTTTTGAGCTCTACTAATATGTTATTTTTGTGATCCTTTATTTTGTTTTTCTGCAGCTGCATTGAGGAATGGGCTTAGCCATTGAAATTGAACAGATTTAATTAAAGACCTCAGAAGGGCAGCAATTTATTATTTTTTTTTTTTTACATGGGGTCAGGTTGATTTAAATACCATTTTCCCTTTTATGAATTAAACTACCAGTTAAAAACTGCTGTTAAATTTTCGCAGGTTGTTCTTGTGCGATATTAAAATAAGCTTGATTATCGAACAGTTCAAAATATGACAAGAGATAAATTAGTCAGGGGAGAAACATGTTTTTCACAGCATGTGAGCACAAAGAATAGTAAGAAATCAAACAGCTTTAAATTGGCTGGCAGGTGCTGTCTGACGATGCAGTTACAATTTGTAAATGATGCTTGACTTGTGCAACGCTGCACATACAGCTCTGGAACAAATTAAGAGGCCACTTAAAAGGATCAGTTTCTCTGATTTTACTTTTATGTTTCAGTAAAATCAACATTGTTCTTATCTGCTCGAGAGGGTAGCCTCCCTCCGCCTACGGGTGGGGGGACGGGTTCTGACTGTTGTCTGTGCTTACGGGCCGAACAGCAG
>NW_006800005.1:2466019-2473955 GCF_000485575.1 Poecilia formosa | reverse complement strand
CCTTTTTTTAAATATGGCAACCACTAAGAGGTGGTCACTGAGGTTTGGCAACTCAGCGTGGTTCTGCTCTGTAATGGACTGTTTTAAGGGCTGAGTAACTGCTTTCAGCGGCGAGATTCAGGGACAAACCAGTCGCGTCAACGGGGCATTTCATGTTCTAAAGCTCTAAAGTGGCTAGGAAACTCCATCGCGGGGGGAGCTTTAAAAATATATAAAATAGACAAAAACAGCCTTCATTTTCATAAAAAAAAGCATTTGTTAACTTTTTTTTTACGTATGGGTCTTCATCTACCATACGTTACCTTGCAAAACAATTCATGAGCCATGATCTTTATCATGTTTTGACATAATGCAGCCATGTACATTTACTTTTTTTTTTTTTCTCTTTTTTTGGTGTGTTATTTCATTGCAGTGTGCAACATTGAAGTTGATACAAATTTTTCCCAGTTTTTCAAACAGTAAACAATAAAAAAAAGCACAGGAGTGTCCAACCATCATACAAAACAAATGGATCCCAGAAGTAAACGTGTCTTGGTGTGAAACGTGTGTATTAAATGCATAAAAAGGCAAAATACCTTTCAAAATGCCGTCTGGGACTGAAACGAATGTATCATTATCCGCATTGAGTCACGGATCAACAAGGACTGAAAGGCCACTTAGCAAGAAACTTCAAAACTTCAAAATCAACAAAAAGAAACAGATTACAGTTTGCAAAATGACAGTCCGCAAACACGGCAGGAACAATCTGTTTCCAAAGGTCTTCAAAATGTTGGATTATTCTATCAAATACTAAGGAAATTACTGGAAACTTTTCAGCTTACAGAAAGTAAAAAAAAAAAAAAATGAAAATGTACTTTCTCATTAGGATTTAGTGAGTAAAATAGTTTTGGTAATCCTATCGGAGACATTTATCTGAAAACTAAGGAAACAACCCAAAACTATAGGTGAGTCAGGAATCTAAACCACAAACTCAGAAATAACTACAAGTCTTAAAAAGCAACAGGTGGCGATGAAAAGAGTGTGGGACCACTGTCTGTTCGATTTTACTCTCCCATTCCAGTTTTCATCTAGGTTTCTTCTTCACCTCCTGTTTGATATATTCTCATCTTTCAGAAACCTTCTCAGACTGCAGCTAATTTAAATACATATACACATCACAACTCCAGGGGTGAATTTTTATTTCTTTTTTTTATATATATATATACCATAAGTAAACATCACCTAAACATCTAATATTAAAAGCTAAAAATGGCAGCGGCAGCAGCGTCTTTGGAGAAATTGTTTTTGTTCATCGCCTGTTAAATATCCCCCCCCCCTCTCCACAGAAAAAATCTCAACAATTCATGCAAAAGAAGAAGTTTGACTGCCATTGTGCCTTCACTTTCTAAAACCCTTCTCCCTTGTAATTTTTGGACCTAAATCCTGTGTCTGACTGTTGGTGACAAGTTTCTCCACATATCCCACAGAGAAACGCTTTCTCTCACACACACACAAGTATTTTCTGTCAAGCTGCCTCATCCTCGCTGTCTGTCATTTTCCTTTCTCTCTCTGATGAGCACACATGCTCACACACACACACATGCATACACACGCACACACACACCTCAGGTCCCCCGTGGGTCCTGTTTAGAGCGTTACTTTCTTTGTCAGTGAGGAGCCACAGTGAAGCTGCTGAACCTAAGGGAAGATAGGCCAATTTAACCCTCCCTGCATCACTCCTCCTCTCATTCCCTCGTCCTCTTTCCCAACATTTCTCTCAAGTCCCTGCTGACTTGTTTGTCCCAGTGGTGTTTACCTCCTCCGCCTCTCCTGGCTCGGCTCAGCGTCCACCTTGACAGTAAGGCCATTATTTTCCTTTCTCACTTGTATCCTCTCTTCTCACCTTCTCCTCTTTTTTTTTTCTTTCTGTCTCTCCCCCTCCACTGCACCCATCTGCTTTTTCTCTTTCTGGACCCTAATTGGCTCGGCACTCCCCCCCCCCCCCCCCTGTCATCTCCAGTGTTTCTCTGAAAGCTACAGTGAGCCCAGCAGGAGACAGGAGAATGTGCAAGGCCCCCTGCTCTAACAGAGTCCAATGATTGTTCTCATCTTTATTTACACTATGTGCTTCCTCATTTGCACCAAAAGACAGGGGGTTAACATCGTGTTGTACGCACTCGGGCGTCCGCAATCAACCAAAGCAACATGACCTGTAACGTGCTTTGGTCATGAGCTGAAGTTGACAGTCACCTGGATGTTACTTTGAAGGTGAAGTACCCACTGAAACGTTTCACCGGTGGAACAGGACTCCCCAGCAGAAGGTACGCAAATGTGCTAAACCTGCATAACAAAACGCGTCCGAGGCTGCAAGTTCAACGCGCCTGCACTTTGAATGCAGATGCTTGACATGCTGCTCTATACCTAGGGTTTCGCGAGTCTGGTTTACATCCAAAGTCCATGCGGAGGCGTGTCGAGGGTGCGTCAGACACTCTAACCGTTGTTTTCCATTGCCGGCCTGTTTGTCAGACGCGTTGGACGCACCGTGACGGACCCTCGACGTGCCTTCGCATAGACTTTGAATGTAAACCAGATGCAGGAACCGCGTTTGGTGTGAACGCACCATTAAGCGTCAAAATGTTTACAGTAACCCCATCAAATAAAGCAACAGATGTCAACGGCATCAAGGCAAGGAAGTTTCTCACGATGCCTGTAGGATTTCACCTCACACGCAAGGATTGAGGCAGTGGATTTGTAAGCACCTGAACTTCCTTTCAGTACATCAGAAAATAGCCACCAGTGACAAACTGCTAAACGAATTTCCCAGGCAGCAAAAACACTACATTCAAGAAGAGGACCAGGAGGAACAAACCACCACCAACACGATGAGGAAATAATGTTTTAAAGTTTGACTAATGCCCAGAGGGGTGCGGACCAAAGAAACTGAAGAGATATTAATCTTTGCAGTGGGTGTTTCTTGTTTGGGTCTTGGAATAGTGTACTGTCTGAACCAAATAAGATTGCAGAATGGAGAAAGTTGATCTCACATCGAGACTGACAAGAGAGCATCTATCATTCATTCACAAACAAATCAAGAACATATGCACATTGTTCTTGATGGCGGGAAAATGGAGGTACAAGAAATGCACAACATTTAAAACAATATTCAGTTTGAGGTGAAACGCTGGTATATGATGGTATATTTAAGAAACCAGCACAAATACAACAATATTTAAATCCATACAACCTAAAGTATTTCCTGGGTTACAAAACTCCAGCACACCCTCGGATATTCTGTCCATGGATGGTTTTAGTGGCAAATGTTGGAGCATTGTTGCATGCAAAGCATAAAAAATGAATAATACTGTTCCAAGAAATTTGTGTCTGAAACTGTGAAATAAGCTAGGCAAAGTACAGCATGTTACTTCAGCTAAAAGAGAGTATGACAGCAAAAAAAAAAAAAAGAGCTCAAAGAGTTCTATGTGCATTTAAGAGTGTAAATATTTGAGTGGCCCCTGCTGTTGCTGTGCATTCTGCCTTGAGCAGAGTAATGCTTTTCTGTTCTCCAGAGCTGAGACCTCACCGCCTAGCTTGGCTAAACCATTTCATGGTCTGCTTTGAAAGTTCCCACGTTGGAAATGGCAAAATGCCTTTAGTTATTTATGATTTGTTGCATTAGACTCTCATGCTTTACATTCACTACAGTCAAAGTATAACGTATAGTTAGAGATTCACTCAAAAACAGAGCCACCCTGTACATATTTATGATTTAACAAAATAGTTGGCTTCTTTAACTGTGGGGGGAAACGTTAGCTTCTTTATTATTCCATTTAACGCATTGAAAACAATAATGATAAAGTCTGTTTACTGCTGAGGTGCTCTATTGTTATGTTTTAATGTTTCAGTGAAGAGTACCATGACTTACGGTAATTTTTAAGACACTTTGGGAGACGGGAAAGAAAAGACTTGTTTCCTGAAGCCGCCTGGACGTCCAGAGAATCAGCCAGACCTTTAGGGTCGCACAAGGCTGTGTGTGTTACTGCCCTGACGCAAGTCGTGACCAATCCAGGTGCATCATGTTAGCCAGACAATGACGAAAAGGAAGTCTGACAACGAAAGTTCAAAAGTGGTTGACTATCTACAGTGCTCTTTGGTCGGAATAGTTTTACAATTTGAAGATACTTTAAACATCTGAACATTGCAGGATAGAAGCAGTTGTACCGTCAGAACTGAAACAATGAACATGCAAAAAGTAAATATATGTCATGATTTTTCTGCTTTTGGAAAAGAATTGATGCCATTCATGACACATGTTGTTTATATTCTATAAGAACTAATATCATTTAAATATTAAATATATTATTTAATAAAACAAACCTGTTTAAGTGAAAAGTTACAACCTCATTTACATGAGGTCAGAGATCTTTCCGATTATTTTCGATATGCTTTTCACCCTTTTTCTTCATTTCACTTTGACTTTTTTTTTTGTATTGTTTTATCTTTTGCCTTAAGATGTCTAAGCAACAAAAGCTACATTTTCAGAATTTTTCTTTTCTCTTACCTTTATATCCCAATATGCTTCATTTTATTTTTTATCATTTTAACAGCAAGTACAACTGTTAAAATGATACTTACAAGTAGCTTTACATGAACAAAATGGCCGAATTGTAGGTTTGACTTAAAATCTTCCCAAATTGTAAAGCTTATCTACAATAATTAGGAGGTAATTCCTAGATAATGCTTAGTCAGTGTACGAGAAAGAAAAGCTAATATGAGAAGTGGGTACAGAGGCACATCTTGACTGCAGTATATTTTACAACACAGCCAGAAAAGCCTTTGGACCTCCTGTACTCTGTGTTTACTTGTCATTGTTTGCACCTCCTCATCTTTTAGCACCACTTATTCCTGCTCACTCCACTCTCTCTGCTCTCGCCTCGCAACTTCCCATCTTCCTCTTCTGCACTATCTCGAGATGCAGATGAATAATTCATCTCCACTCTTGTTAAAGAGAACACAAACCTTGAAAAGAGACAGATGAGAAAAGAATCCCCTTCCACTAACACGTCAAATGCAGTGGCACAACAGTTAGGAGCTAGAGGCTTTTCCCTGCCTTTTTTTTCTGCCTTTTTTTTTTCTGTTTTGTTTTGTTTTTGTGCATGCGTGTGTGTGTGTGTGTGTGTGTGTGTGTGCGTGTGTGTGTGTGTTTCCCCTCCACTCTCATTTCCTCTTGGCCCCACGGCGCACTCTTATGCCATCCTCCTTCGCTCAGCATGGGTGCATCATTTTCTACCCCGGAGCATGCCCAGGATGGTCACAGCTGTGAGGAAATGTCAGACGTTTACCACCCGCCAATCTCCTCACCAAATATGCATGCTCATGCAAACACACGGGGGGGAAAGAAGCGCAAACACAGAACACACGCGTGCACGGACATAAAATGCTGATGTGCAACACGCAAACACACGCATGCTAAGGCTCTATTTACACACAACACAGCGGCAGAAATCTCATTACTCAGAGGGCGCATGGCATTGATTTTTGCCTCTCCTCGGTCGTGGTGAGTTCTTGGCTTGGCACAGTCTGGGCTCGTGCGAGAGCACCCACAGCAGCACTACGGGTTAAGCCGATTACATTTTTTTGGGGGAGCAGGGAAACCTGAGGGGCAAAAAAGATCCAGTTTTGTTCCCCCTTCTGCCCCCCACAACCTCTTTCCCTGTCTGTTTTTTTCCTTTTTCTCTCTCCCCTTTCCTTTCTCCTTCTCCTGATTATATGCTTGAGAGGTTTAAGCAGCATGGGGTTGTGGTTGCATTCATTGACACGAGCAAGGAAAAAAAAAAGATTTCAGATTTAAAGTATTACATTTGTAAATGATGAATAAGGAAAGACTTGAGGAAAGGAAGGTTGGGCTGTTTGAGAGAAAACCGGTGCACAGATATGTTACTATAAAAAATAACCTTCAGAGCAAACCGAACGGATAATGAGACTGAATGAATATTACCTCACTGGTTGTTATATTTAACCATAAAAAAAAATAAAAAATAATATATATAATAAAAAATAAAAAAAACAAAGCAAAACAGAATACAATGGACTGGAAACAGGGTTGGGCTATTTCCCCAACCTTTATCTGGCTTGTTGTCTGGTTTGTTCAAAACTTTCTTGAAGTTATATTGAATAAAATGTGTCTTTTGTTCTAAGAGGGAGAAAAGCAACTACTGAGATTTCAGGAAGTCTTCTGAAAGTGTTTATGCACCCTTTGAATCCTTTTTGTTGAATCAATCTGTCCAAGTGGGATTTCATTGATGGACCAGCACAAAAAGTGTCAAAAGTAAATCTGAAATGTGTTCAAACCCGTCAAGACAATACTTTATACCAGATGTGCACATCTAGATTATAAAAAAATGAAAAAAAACATTGAAGACTTGCTCCAGGCTCTCAATTGAATTTAAGTTGGAACTTTGATTAGGCCATTTTTGAATAAAAATCAAAACCGATCTACATTTCATTTTGTGTTTTGACCATGTTTGTTTTCACAAATATCACTATCAACGTAAATGTGGAAAAAGTTCAGCTTTCGTATCAGATTGTCCGAACATCTTCTTCCAGGTTTGCTTCGTCCCCTGCCTTGCGGCACACCGCAACCAGGACTTGTAATCATTTTCTTGAGACACCTCCAGTAACCACTCTGCCGTATAAAGGCTGTTTGGTGAGGCCACGACTAATAGTTTTACTGTGGAGCGATTCGATCACCTGATCTGTGGATCTCTTGCTTGCATCTTGCTCTTCTTGCAAGGAAACAGCTGAGAAATAGTTTTTCCTGCTGTAAACTTCTGCACAGCTTTATCCTTCACCTGTCTGCTGTGTTTCATCGTCATTATGATGCTGTCGGTCCTTTGATGCTCTGATATTTTTTTCTCCTCACCGTTATGCGCTCCTTTGTGTCAGAAGTTTCACGTAGACCCTGGATAAAATACATTAAAGTGTGTACGAAACGCATACACAATGAAGAGTTATGAATATCGCGTATGTTTTCATAATGCCAGTTTATTTCATTGTTCTTCTTCTAGACGGTGAAATATGATTCAGCAGATGGAAGTCAACTGAGGTCTCTCCTCAGCAACGACTGAATCCTCATTATCGCTTTGTCATAATTCTGTTTTTCTTCCTTCTTAAAAAAAAAAAAAAAAAAAAATTGGTTATTCTAATGGCTGCTGTTCCATTTAATTATATAGCAATTATCTGCTTCCTTGTGCCTGACTGGCTTTGTATTGCACTAAAGCAAAGTCAGGCTGTGTCTATTACATCCCCGCTGGCGTGGCAGGCTCACTTGAGATGTAGTGGGGCTTTTTTTTTTTTTTGACGCAGGACAAGCTGAATGTTTGCCCGAACTTCTTGTCAAGTCCAAGTAACCCTCTGTTGTTTTTTTTTTGTTTGTTTTTTTTTGTCTTTTTCACTCCGTTCCTTGGTCGATGCATTCCCCGGTCCTGTTGGACCCGTCTCTGTGGTTCAGAGTGATAATTAGTCTGCAATCTGAGGGAGAAGGAATCATTGATATGTATTTTTCTCCTTCTATTTTTGTCCCCCCCGAGTCAAGATGATTCTTTGAAGTTGGGGCTTGTATGAAATCACTTGATCTTTATTTCTTTAAGTTCATTACTTATTTTCTAGTTGTGTGCATGTCATGCATTTTTAACAAACCCTTTGAGTTGACTTTGTGATGTGTTGTAGCCGAGAACATCAAAGGAATCGCTTCCTCTCTGTCTCCCTTCTTTTCCCTTGGTCTCAGTTTCTCTCTCTCTCATTCTTCTCTCCTTTTCATCTCCTTTCCTGCCTTTTACACTCAGAACTGCTGGCTCAGAGAGCTCGTCATCTCAGGCACTTTTTTTTTTTCTCTTTTTTTCCCCCCCTTTTTTTGAAGGGTGATGGGGGGGGGGGGGGGTGGGGGGGGGGGGGGGTGGAA